>NC_038246.2:34708463-34800831 GCF_000004515.6 Glycine max
TATATATATATATATATATATATATATATATATATATATATATATAGATAATTGAGTACTAGAGGTACTGAAATACAATTTTTGTTGCCCAAGCTAGTGGTTCGAGATTAGACTGAATGGAGTCTAAAAAGGAACCACAGCCAGCCCATAGACCATATTAATGGAGTCAAAAAGTTGCAGTGAAAATTAAAAAAAAAAACAGAAAACCTTATGTCAAACCTTATTAATTTGAACTTGTGCTTGTACATAAGTTCAATTAATTTAATTTTAAAAGCTGCAGTGCTTATTTTTCCACCCACATACTGCAGATGCTGCAGAATTTCTGCCTTAAATAAGTTGCAGTGCTTATTTTTGTAAACACTGCAGTGCTTGTACATAACTTCAATTAATTTGAATCTGCTCTGCAAATGCTGCTGAATTTCTGCCTTAACCAAATTAGGATTTTCCACCCAGAAACCATCAATTTCTGCCTTTCTAGAAATTGGTCTTTCAAGGGAATCCCATCCTCAACCCAAGCATCTTCCGAGACAGGATTTGGTTAGCCCTACCCATCTTCCACCTGTTCAGCCTATCCTGAAATTTGCTAATTATAGGATCCCACACCACCTTTCTTTTGGGATTGACACCAATCGGAATACCTAAATAGCAAAAAGGAAATTGGAGCAAAGCACAATTGAGGTAGTTTGCAACATGAAGACACCACTCCTCAGATTGACCAACAACTCCAAATTTGCTCTTAGCAAAATTAGTTCTCAATCCAGAAACCAGCTCAAAACTCCTGAGAGTAACCTTCACAGTTTTGACATTTGCCATAGATGAACACAAACACACACACACATATAGACAAACACACGCAGACACAAACACAAACACAAACACATACACACACACACACATAGTCACACACATATAATGAGACAGACAAACACTTAAACACACTGAGCCACAGACACACACAAAGACACACAGACTGAGTCACAGACACACACTTACTCAAACACACTCACACACATAGACAGACACACATACACACACACACACATAGACAGACAGACACATACACACTTAGACAGACACACATACACACACACACACATAGACAGACACACACACACACACATAAAGAGACAAACAGACACACACACACACACATAAAGATACAAACACACGCAGACACAAACACAAACACACACACACACATAAAGATACACACACACACACACAGAATCACGCACACATAAAGACACAGACAAAGACACAAACACACTGAGCCACAGACACACACAGAGACCCACACACAAAGACACACACACTGAGTCATAAACACACACATACACAAACACACTCACACACATGAACAAACACACACACACATAAAGAGACAAACACACACACACACACACAAATAAAGAGACAACCACAAACACACACACCCACACACACACAGATAAAGAGACAAACACACACACACACACACGCACACACACACAGTCACACACACATAAAGAGACAGACAAACACACAAACACACTAAGCCACAGACACACACACAAAGACACACACACTGAGTCACAGACACACACATACACAAACACACTCACACACATAGACAGACACACACACACATACACATAAAGAGACAAACACAAAACACACACACACACACACAACTGTTGATGTCCTTGTATGTTCTTGTACGTCATGAATGTTCTTGTATGTCATGAATGAGCCAAGAAATCTTAGACTTGGACTAGCCAGTGATGGAATGAATCCATATGGCACCTTAAGCACTCAACACAGTTCATGGCCAGTTCTGTTAGTAATTTACAATTTGCCTCCTTGGTTGTGCATGAAGCGAAAATACATGATGTTGTCTATGATGATATCGGGCCCAAGACAGCCAGGAAATGACATTGATGTTTATCTAAGTCCGTTGGTTGAAGATCTGAGAAAGTTGTGGGACGAGGGGGTTGTAGTGTTTGATGCGTTTCGCAAGGAGACGTTTGAAATGCGTGCAATGCTTTTTTGTACCATTAATGACTTCCCAACATATGGGAATCTCAGCGGTTACAGTGTTAAGGGTCATCATGCATGCCCCATCTGTGAAGAAAATACAAGTTACACACAACTGAAACATGGGAGAAAAACAGTCTACAGTAGGCATCGCCGCTTTCTAACACCCAATCATCCTTACAGACGATTGAGAAAAGCTTTTAATGGAAGTCAAGAGCATGATATTGTGCTGATACCGTTCACTGGTGAGCAGGTATATCAGCGGGTTCAACACCTGAACACTGTATTTGGGAAGACCCAAAAGAAGGATAAAAGTCAGAGTTGCATATGGAAGAAGAGGTCCATTTTCTTTGATCTTCCGTACTGGTGTGATCTTGACGTTAGACATTGTATTGATGTTATGCATGTGGAGAAAAATGTTTGTGACAGTGTGATTGGGACGCTTCCTAACATTCAAGGCAAGACGAAGGATGGCTTGAATACCCGTCAAGATCTAGCTGATATGGGTATAAGAGCACAGTTGCATCCAAGGTCTGATGGGAAGAAAATTTACTTGCCCCCAGCCTGCCATACTTTGTCCAAGAAGGAGAAGATAAGTTTTTGTCAATGTCTTCGTCGGGTGAAGGTTCCACAAGGATACTCTTCAAATATTAAGAGTCTTGTGCAGTTGAAGGAGCTTAAGCTTGTAGGGTTAAAGTTTCACGATTGTCACGTGCTCATGCAACAATTGTTAGTCGTGGCTATACGAGACATCTTGCCAAACAAAGTCAGGTTCACGATAACTCGCTTGTGCTTTTTCTTCCATGCTATATGTAGCAAAGTGATTGATCAGTAATGTTTGATGAGTTGGAAAATGAGGCGCAATTATACTCTGCAGTGGAGATGTATTTTCCCTAGCACGGGCTTTGACATCATGATTCACTTGATTGTGCATCTGGTTAGAGAAATCAAATGCTATGGTCCTGTTTATCTACGGTGGATGTACCCGGTTGAGCGATACATGAAGATCTTAAAAGGGTATACAAAGAATCTATATCGTCCGGAAGCATCTATTTTTGAGAGGTACATTGCAGAAGAAGCCATTGAATTTTGTTCAGAATACTTAGAGAAGGCTAAAGCTGTTGGGCTTCCTGAGTGTTGGCATGATGACAGAGTGGGTGGTAAGGGTTCAAGAGGACTGCAGGTGATCACTCCAAGTGTAGAAGATTTGTTACAAGCTCACTTGTATGTCTTGAACAACAGTAATGAAGTTTTGCCATACATAGTTAAGCACGAAGCTTTAGTCAAACAGAATAATTTGAAAATGTCAAAGAATTGGGCGTTGAAAAAGCATAACAAAACTTTCTGTGATTGGTTTAAAGATACAATCTTTGCAGATGAGAATGCTTCAGAAACATTAAGAAAACTAGCAGATGGGCCTAAAAGAAATGTTATAACCTGGCAAGGATACGACATAAACAGGTATTCATTTTACACAAAAGCACAAGATGACAAAAGTACAATGCAGAACAACGGGGTCACCCTAAGGGCTGAATCTCAACACTTTGCAAGTGTCAATGACGCCAATCCCTGTGTAGCTTCCATCCCTTACTTTGGGTTCATTGATGAAATTTGGGAGCTTAATTATGTGAAATTTACAGTATGTGTTTTCAAATGTAAATGGGTTGACAGCAACACCGGTGTGCGCACCGATGATATAGGATTTACCCTGGTAGATCTAAAGAAACTTGGTTACCACAATGACCCTTTCATCATGGCAGAACAAGCTAGACAAGTATTTTACGTGCAAGACCCTTGTGATGAAAGGTGGTGCGTGGTTCTGCAGGGCAAAACAGTTGGTGTTAATGTAGAAGATGATGATTCATACATGGACACCTATGTTAGTCCTTTGACCGCTCAAATCACTGCAGAACCAACTGTTTTACTTCTAAGACATGGTCTAAGGGTATAAGGGTATGGCGTAAAAACATGGTCTATATTTACTTCTAAGATTGTTAGGGGTAAAAATGACCATGTCCCTATGGCATAACCTTATATTATTTATATTTACATATAAGAAAAAAAAACAGTAAAATCTGAAGGACAAATAGTTAAGAAAGTTGTTCATTAGCTGCAAATATCCTTCCCTCCTCAAGTGCAAGCTTCTTGCGTAGCCACTCTTGGTGCTCAGAAAATCCCAAAAACAAATCCCTCTTATTATTAGCTATTTTGAATTCTTTAGTTCCTGAATGTACAACCTTCAAATTGTTGCTCGTTCCCCTCTTTATTTTCTGCAAAAAAGAAAATCAAATGCTTTCAAAACATGGATGAAGTCCTAAGAAAATCAATATCAAAGAAAACATGGATGAAATCACAATTAAAAAGCACAACTACCTATCTTTCAGAGTCCTTTGGTTAATTTGTCTTGTCTCCTTATGTGGTGGGGTTTTGTTTAATAATCTTATACTTTTGCCTTCCAAAAAAACTTATCACTAATCCTCTTTTCATTAATCCAATTTTTTATGTTATTGTATAAAAGATCATGGATTCTCCACCTGCCTCCACTACTCCTCCTCCTCCTCCTTCTCCTCCTTCTCCTCCTTCTCCTCCTCCTCCTCCTCCTACTTCGGACGCATCGGCTTCGACGTCTGCCATGAAGCGGACACGCAAAGCCTCACGCCTACGATCGTTGTCCACTAGACCACCTGGTGTTGAGAGACCAGTGGTGCATGTTGATCCTGCTACAAGGAAGGCCGACAGTCCCCACAAGAAGAAATTAAGAACATATTTGGGGATTGTGGCACGTGATAAGGTGGACATCACCTATGAGAACTGGAAGGAGGTCCCTACTGCTCAGAAGGACCTGATTTGGGAGGATATTCAGGTATTTCTCTTTTCTTATTTGATTGTGTGTAATTAATAGCCAAAAAATTTCATTATTGTAACAAATAAACTTTGTTTCATGTTGTCAGGCGAAATTTGATATCCCAAAGGCTTCTGATAGTAGGACGAAAAGGAAGTTACTACAGACCGTGGAGGAGAGATGGAGGCAGTTTAAATCAGACCTCACGAGGAAATGGGCCCTTGCAGCCGATCAGGACGGTGTCGAGGACACTGTCTGTGACAAATACGGCATCAGCAAGGAAAAATGGGTCCAGTTTTGCCAGACTCGTAGAGACCCTTCTTGGGAGGTATGTTCCTTTGCCATTTAAGTTGTTTTTCATATTAAACATGATGTTGTTATACTTCATTCTACCCATTTCAAACATTATTGTTTAATTTTTTCAGGATGTGCGCATGAAGGCACAGGCCATCCAGAAGCAGAATACTGCCCCCCACGTTTTGTCTCGTGGGGTTATGATTATTTGGAGCAGAAGCTCCTGGCTGAGAAGACCAAGAAGAAGATGCAGGAAGCTGCACAGTCAGGAAGCGTTGATGGCGTCATCGACTCTCCATCCCCGGTCAGACGTCACGTGAAGTGGAAGATGGCCCGCACGAAGAAGACAGGGGAGATGACGACTGAGGCCGCAAAGGAAATCGCTGAGAAGATTGTAAGTCATGTTCAACTAACCATTACAATTATGTTTGAATATTTTGAGAATGCCATGTACCACTGTGTGTTTTCTGTGCAGGATTCGTTTGAGGAGCAGGCCACACAGGGATCGTTCATCCCCCATGGACGTCAGGATGTTCTGGCCGCTGCTATTGGACGTCCAGAGCACCCTGGACGTGTCCGTGTTGCTGGAGCCGGTGTCACCATCAAGCAATACTTTGGATCGGCTCCACGGACGTCCCGCAGCGCTTCCTCCCTGCCTCCTGACGAATTACAACAGCTGACCCAGCAGATCAGGGACCAGCTAGAGGAGTCCATCACAAAGAAAGTGACGAGGCAGGTCATGGCATCCTTTAGCCACCTTCAGTCACAGATGCAATCTCAGGGACTTGCAGTGCCTCCTGAGCCTGTGGTTGGTCCTGGTCCCTCCGGTCCTCGAGTGAGCACAAAGGGGAGTTGTGTTGATCCCTCAGGAAACAATCCTGAGACCGGTGACTCTGATAGGTGCGGCTTGTACATAGAAGCAGATCCTGCATGCCTGGTTTCCATCGGGAGAGTTTATGAGGGATCCATTGTTGTTCATAACACTCCTTTGTTGCCTGGCCAAGTAAAGGTGAGTGTGGAGGAGGTTAGAGATGCAGATGCTCCAGTTCCTGTACCCACTGATGAGGTTTCCTTAGTGGGGCAGGCACTTCACACCTTCCTTGCTTGGCCGACACATCTGGTCAAGTCTTTATCACAGCAGGTACTTATTGTCCTTACTATATGTTTCTTCTTTTCAAATTAGGCTATTTAACTTTGTTTCATGAACAGGTAGCTGTGTCTCCGCCAAAACCACCTCCGAAGCCCGATCCGGAGGTCGATGATCCGCTTTATCTGATGACATTGACCATCCCAGAGCTTTTCTTGAGGCCTTATCAGGTTAGATGGGATGCCACCGTGTTCGGGGTCGTTAATCCAGGTTTCCCCCTGTACATAAAGCACGAAGACCTCTCCGAAATCGCACACGGTGGTCAATGTCTCAGCATATCAGTGTTACAGTTGTGGATTCTGTAAGTCTTTATATAAAAGGCTTTTATTTACCTAAGTTATGGCTTTCAATTCATAAATATTTAACTTTGACTTAACATAAACATGCATCTCACTTAAACATGTATGCGAGCGGGGAATTCTGATATCTATGGATTCCTCGAGCCTCAGTCCATTCAGAGGTCTGGGCAATCGCAGTTTGAATTTGAAAGTCACATAAAGAGTTGGATGCAGAGTTCACAACGCGATGTGTATCTTGGAGCCTACCTAAATGGGTAAGTCACAAAATAACAAAATTTAATTAATGTTTACTAATGTACTAACCCATTTTAGGTTCCACTGCAGCAGACACTGGCAGATGGTGGTCATCCTGCCCAAGGAACACTTAGTTGTCTGGTTTTGTTCATTGCATAACAGGCCAGACAACTACCTTAAGGGGATTATTAATAGGTTAGTGTTGTTTTCAATACATTTGCATTGTAATACCTCAACGTACAACACCAGTTTTTAATTGTTACTCATATGGAACAGTGCTATCAAGGGTCTTGATGATGCTCCACAGCCTAAATCAAAGGCTCCTGCTAGGTGGATTGTCGTCAAGGTACGTCATTTACATAAAACTTCTACTTATATATATTTCTTTATGTGTCTGTACACTAGTTGTTTAATTAATATCCAAATTTCATTATGTATTTAGTGTAATAGACAAAAAGGAACTACTGAGTGCGGCTAGTATGTCATGCACTGGATGTCCACCATCATTTTAGGAACATTTACAAATAATTGGGAAGCGGTAAGTTTATTTCAAAGAAAATCGATTTATTTATAATTTGTATTACATTATTAACTTAATATGATTTATTTAATCATGCAGTATTTTAACGACCCTAGACCATTGGAGCCTGAGAGATTAAAAGCATTGCGGATCCAGTGGGCACAGTTTTATCTCCGAATTAGAGATCGGGCCTAGGATTTAGGGACATTTTTTAACCTTTTTTACATTTTTTACATTTTCTATGTAACATGAACATTCAATTCATTTGTTGATAGTTCTTTATAATATATAAATCAATTATTTGATGTTTATTATCATTAAAACTGCTTGAAAGCAGAATAAAATATTTATTTGCTGTGAATTGGGCCTTCTGAAATTGCATTTGACAGGTACAATTTTGGGTTTACTGTAAAAACAGAAAGTATATATAAAAAAAAATATTTGAAAACATCGGTTATTAACAAAAACCGATGTTAATATCATAACCAACATCGGTTATAATAGAAAACCGATGTTAACGTTTGTATATTAACATCGGTTTTTTGTGTATAACCGATGTCAGCGTTTGTAATTTAACATCGGTTATCTGTAGAAAACCGATGTTAACTAGTGTACATTAACATCGGTTAATTATCAATAACCGATGTGAATATTTGAATATTAACATCGGTTATTTATAATTAACCGATGTTATACACAAAGAACTACACCAAATAAGTGTATGCATCATCAACGTTGACATCGGTTTTCTAGCAAAACCGATGTTAAGGGCATATATTAACATCGATTTTTCTAGAAAATCGATGTTAAACTAACATATTTACATCGGTTTTACTGGAAAACCGATGTCAACGTTCATCATGCATACACTTTTTTTGTTGTTGTTCATTGTGTTTAACATCGGGTATTTGGAGAACCGATGTTGTCATATGTATGTTAACATCGGTTCTCCAAAACCGATGTTAACATTCATACATTCAACATCGTCACTTTCAACATCGGTTTTAGAACCGATGTAGAATGTTCTAAATAACAGATGTTGAAAGTGTATTTTCTAGTAGTGGTAGTGGGAATTGACTCCCTTACAAAGGTAGGATTTGGTTGGCCTTGAGCGGTAGGAAGTGTGTTTGGAGTCTGTGCAACAACATGAATCATCGACTCTGAGGTTGATATGTGAATGGATGAGGGGGAAGGGTTGGTGGTAATTGGAGCTCTCAAATTGTGGGTACCACGTTTTGTACCACGATTAAATGTTCTACGACCACCACCTCTACCTCTATCTGCCATCTGCATGTTTGATATATATATATATATATATATATATATATATAATGTTTAAGAACAAATAAATAAAAAATGAAGTAAAAAATGAAGTATCACAAGCAATAAACTTTAGTAAACAAATAAATCCAACTTGTTAATGAAAACTCACAAAAACATGTTTTCTACACCAAAATATGTCACTTATCTTCTCTTTCATATTCACTAAAGTAATAATTATCACAAACCACAGTCATACAAATGTAAAACTATGCGCGCACACACACACTGAACATAAGGCATGCAATATATTTAAGAACAATAAATAAAAAGTGAAGTGCCACAAGCAATACACTTTAGTAAACAAATAAATCCAACTTGTTAATGAAAACTCACATAAAAATGTTTTCTACACCAAAATATGTCACTTATCTTCTCTTTCATATTCACTACAAGAGTAAAAAACATGCAATCAACTTTAATCTATGAATTACCTAAGAAGTATCTGTATCATCAAAATCACTCTCAATGTCATTCTCACTTAACATGCATTCATCCTCGTCTAGTTCGATCAAGTCTAGTTGTTTGAGTAAATCTGCATCTATCTCTTCTCCACCTCCATCAACATCCGCAAGAGATTCATTAATGACATCAGGGTCAAGTTCCAACACTTCTTGAAGCCCTACAAGCTCATCATCTTGGTATAGAGCCTCTTGTCCAATTTCACTTACTATATTGTTAGTGATTCTGCTGAGAGCTTTTGTCTTTATTATGGCTAACCATCCTCGATGTCCCTCAGGATATGTTGTGCAATAAACTTGTTCTGCTTGTTGTGCAAATATGAATGGGTCATATGCTTTAGTATATCTTTTTTATTGTCTTACTTCAACAATGTCATACTTTTTATCTACTCGTGTCCCTATATAAGGAGTATTATCAAACCAATCACACTTGAATAGAACTAACTTCATCAATGGGATGCCAGTATACTCCAATTGAATAATATCATACAACATTCCATAAAAATCAGATTCTAGTTGGCCATCAGTTCCCCGTACGTGAACACCATAATTAGAAGAATTCATGTCTTCATTCCAACTAACTGTTTCAAATTTGTATCCATTTATAATGTAGATAGGCCATGATTCAACTTTTCTCTTAGGTCCCCATGCCAAATTAACCAATATTGAATCTTGAATATTATTTTCTGGATTTAGAACCTAAAAAATTTAATAATTAACACCATATATAACACCGTATCATTATGGAAGAAATGTTATTTCAATAATATATAAGGTGTTAACCTACATATTGCTTGAACCATGCAGGAAAGTTGGATGAAATGTCTTGGTTAAGTTGAGCATCCGAAGTAGTGGGGTTCAACT
Source organism: Glycine max (assembly GCF_000004515.6). Lineage (NCBI taxonomy): Eukaryota > Viridiplantae > Streptophyta > Magnoliopsida > Fabales > Fabaceae > Glycine > Glycine max. The sequence goes on from NC_038246.2 coordinate 34,718,458, forward strand.
CCCTTAAAAAATTCTCATAAATACTGGAAAAGAGAAAACAAATTAGTCAACATAAAAAACATAACATCATTAAAATATTAATTAGAGTTATAAAAGTATTAAAATCATCTTACTCTAAATATGGCTCAACCTCTGGACAATTTTGAAGAACGTACAAGTGAGCTACATGAACATCAACTTGGTCCAAAAAATATGTTTTGGATTTACCACTCGCTCTTCCTGGATAATTGAAAATTGATATAGGAGGAGAAGATGAAGAACCTTCATCTGCATCAACATTTCGAGGCATCCTAGTCCTTCTTGTTGCAATTTGATCAGGATAGTAAAACGAGGCAAAGGTAGATGTCTCCTCCATTAAGTACGCTTCACAAATCGATCCCTCAACTCTAGCTTTATTCTTAACTTTATTTTTGAGGGAGTGTAAAAACCTAAAATTAATATGAATAAGTATTTTTTTTAAAATGACTATATGTATATAATACAATGGTGTATAAATAATTACTCATTTTATACCTCTCAAAAGGATACATCCAACGATATTGGACTGGACCACCAAGTCTTGCCTCATAAGGTAAATGAACTAGAAGATGCTCCATTGAATCAAAGAAGCTTGGAGGGAATATTTGTTCTAACTTACAAAACAACATAGGTATGTTATTTTCCATAATTCTTAGTTGCTCAACATTTAAAGTTGTCGAAGTTAGTTCTCTGAAAAATTGGCTAAGTTCAACAAGTGGCTTCCAAATAGGTTTTGGTAATGAGTCAAATGCAATTGGAAGCAACCATTGCATGAAAACATGACAATCATGACTTTTCATTCCATGAATTTTTCCCTTGTTAAGATCCACACACCAACCTAAATTGGAGGCATAGCCATCTAGTAACTTTAGTTCTTTGACCCATTTAAGAACAGTGAGTCTCTGGGATTTGGTCATTGCATAAGCTGCCTTTGGTTTAAAGAACTTGCCACGACCAACATCTACTAGCTCAAGCTCCTTCTGATCACATATTTCTGCTAAATCCATTTGAGCATTGTGTGTATCCTTGCTTTTGCCATTGATGTCCATCACAATGTTAAAGACATTCATAAACACATTTCTTTCTGTGAGAATGACATCAATGTTATGACGCAGAAGCTAGGTTTTCCAATATGGTAACAACCAAAATATACTTTGTTTCTTCCAATTATGTTCAACACCATAACCAAGAAAATCTTTTTCTTCTTGCGACTCAAGGCAGAGCGATAAATGTGCAACTCTATTCCAAACGTCAAGACTAGACAAACATGGAGGAGGGGCTGAGGTCTCAACGCGACCCTTCTTGAATGACTTTTTATTCCTCCTATATGCATGATTAAGCGAAAGAAATTGGCGATGACAATCAAAATAACAGACCTTGTGAAAATTTAAAGTTGTGAATGCCTTTGATCGTTCCATACATATGGGACAACCAAGTCTACCAGCAGTTCTCCAACTTAACAACATCCCATAAGCTAGGAAGTCATTGATTGTCCACATCAAAGCAGCCTTCATCAAAAAATTTGGTTCAATGACACATCAAAAGTTGGTATGCCATCATTCCATAAGGTGCATAAGTCATCTATGAGTGGTTGCAAGTACACATCAATCTTGTGCCTTGGATCTGATGGACCTAGAATTAAGACAGTTAAAAACATAAATTCTCTCTTCATGCACATGCTAGGAGGAAGATTGTATGGAGTTAAGATAATCGGCCAACAAGAGTAAGTCTTCCCAAATTGACCAAAAGGACTAAATCCATCTGAACATAATCCCAATCTGACATTCCTAGGGTCCTGACTAAATTCTGGATGCATTCTATCAAAATGTTTCCATGCTTCACCATCAGATGGATGACACATGACATTCGGGTCCCTCTAATTTTCACTATGCCATCTTATGTGAGATGCAGTGGCCATTGAAGAGTACAATCTTTTTAGTCTTAGAATGAGTGGAAAGTACCACATTTTTTTAACAGGAAACTTCTTTTCAATCCCTCTCCTATTAACCGTCAAGTACCGATCACTTTTACAAAAAAAGAAATTGGTTATACTCTTATCTGAATTTTCTATGTAATACAACATGCATCCGTTCGGGCAACAATCAATTTTCAAACAACCGAGACCCAATTTTTGCACTGACCTCAGTTTTTTGGCATGGTGTCACCCATAAGTTGAACCATACGATTAAAACACCCTTCTGACATATTATAATCAGATTTCAAGCTAAGACATGCCAAAGAAGCTGACAATTCTGAATGATGCTCGCATCCTTCCCACAATGGTGCTTGAGCAGTTGCAAGCATATCAAAGAACTTTTGAGCTTCAGGATTAGGATTCTCCTCCATGCATTCTGTCTCAATTACACCCTGTTGTTCTATGTATTGGCCAATTGATGGTCCAACATGATCCATGATCATTTGCTCGTAAGGATTCAATTCTTTCCTTTGCCTACCACTTTCATAGTAGGAACCTTGCAACACTATGGGAGGAAATTGTGGTAACTCTTCACGGTGGTTTGTCCACCAATAATAATTTGGCATGAACCCTTCCTCATAAAGATCCCTCATCACATCATCCACAAACTTGAAAACTTTACATTTGCATTTCTTGCAGGGACACCTTGTTTGTTCTCCTTGCATTTGAAACATGTCCTGACTAGTAACAAATTGTACAAATTCAAACACTCCTTCTCTAAACTCATTTGTCCAACGTTTATTACCATCCAACCTCTGATACATCCACCTTCGATTCTCAGGAATCTCCCTTGATACAAACTACCAACAACAAATCTCCATCAAGAAATGTCAAGAAGTAAGAAAATATAATCATCAAATGAAATGATTTGATAGTATTCAATGGAGTGTGTTCATGCAAACACACAAAAGACATAGTGTTTGCATGGAAGTTGAAACAGTCAACTTAATGTTTATTTATTATGATTGATTTGAAACTTTAGATAAAGTAAGGTTGATGATGGAACATGGATATTGTGTATTACAAGTACCTCAATGTAGGTATAATTAGACAATGAAGAAAAAACTCCTGCACAAAATTAATAAAATACATTATATTTATTTTTAATAATTAATAGGGAAAAATAGTGCAAACTTACACATGCAATGCTCTTTTTTCTAATATCATTCATGTTCCTTAATCAATCTGTGTCCCGTGATCTAAGGGCTAGCTTGGATAAGTCTTTTTTATTTTAAAAAAATAAAATTGTGTCTACTATGTGAAATTAATGAATTATAGTAGTACTATACTAGTAGAGAAAAATAAAACTATTGTTCAGAGCTTAGTTCAAATAAAGTAATTATAAATTTGCTTACATTTAATTATGAGCGTAAAAAAATATAAAATAGAAAAGAATGATTAATTTTAAATTATCTATTGAATTATCTTTAACTTAAATTTAAATATATTTAATTAAGTAATTTATTGTATCGATATTATAACATACACGGCAACAATTTAAACATGAACAAAAAAGACAAACCAAGAGAGGGGTCCAATGAGATGTGTCGACCACTGTAGCTAGTTCCTCTGCTGTGCTATTTCCTCGATTGTTTGCAATCCCATGTACACATCAAACCATCCTGCACTAAAATTGTTCAAAGTTCAAAAACACAACACTTAATTAATTAGCACTACTGTGTAAGAGCCCCAAATATATACTGAGAAATCCTACGTCTCAGATATGATTATTAATTATTCTACTTATTTCAATTTCCCCATTGTAATCAATAAAAGTAAAAGTAGATTCTCTATATACAACTTTCATTTTTTTTCTTACACCTATTATTACTACGAGGCCCATTTTGGTGTAATCAATTTGAACATGACCCAAACTCAATTAACTTTTTGAAAAATTAACTATAAAATTTAAATTAAGTATATAACATGTGTCGCAACCTACCCTTCGACGGGAGGGCGACGCGAGACTCGCAGGATGCGTGTTCCACGAAAGGAATACGCGCGGAGTCGCCACCAACGTTTATTTGAGGAAAACGTCGGAAAAACCGGAGAAGACGCGATCTACGAACTTTTAAGTGAAAGGCTCGGGAGTTGTATTTACGCACGGGGAAGGTGTTAGCAGCCCACACGTCCGTCACAAGGGACGACAGCCTTTAATCGAATGTGCAACCACGACTTTGATTTTTACGTTCCCTTTTGTGTCCTTATATCCTTTATACCCTTTTTATATTTTTTATCTTTTTGTGGTCGACAAGGGTGTTTCCCTTTGCTCCTGCGTATTCCTCAATTGTGATGAGGAAATCAGACCTACGTAGTTCTTTCTTATGCGTGAATCAAGTGATTCTTTTTACTTGAAAGGTGATCATTTTAAGGCGTTGGACCTTAAAAATGATCCATTTTACTTGGTAAGAAACTGAAATGATAAACTTTCAAGATCCTATTTTTGTGGACGAGCTTGACTAGGCGAGTTGATTTTAGCCTTAGTTTCACTTTAGTTATTAGTCAATTCAATTAAGAATGAGAAATCCCAAAGAGAAAACGTCCGATTGATTTTTCGCTTTTACTTTACTAAAAGGTATTTTTTGATTATTATATTATTATTTTACCTCTTTTTTTATTTCTAACGTGGTTACGGCACGACCGAACGGTCGAAATTCTTTTTAACAGAAATTAACGGATGATACAATTCAAATGATCGGTGGAAATTTATTTTATTTTTAGATTAGGCAAGAAACAACTTAAATAAATGACTGAAGCACGTCAAAAGGGGGTACGGAAAGTAAATGAAACGAGAATAAAAGAACACAAAACAAATGGGGACCACCACGGGTACATAGAAAGAATTGAAAAGCTCGATTTGGAAACTTACTCGTTGAAGAACGAAGAACGGATGAAGAACGGTGAATAACGGAGGAAAACTTTCACAGATTTGCTTACGGAAACCTCTCGGAAGCGTTACGGAAGCACCTCGGCTTGGATTTTCTTCACGGAAACAATTTTTTTTCACCCAAAACAGCTGAAATACCTCACCAGGGACCTCTGGGATCTTTAGAACAGCCCCCTTCAGCCTATTTATAGGAAAAAGCAAGAGGAGGTTGCCGCCCAGCTCGCCCAGGCGACCTTAGCTCGCCCAGGCAGAAGCAACCCAGCTCCAAAAAACATTCTGGAAGGCCCAATTCAAAATTTCGAAATTGCTATTTGCACCCCTCGAATTTTGATAAGTTCACCCCCTTCCTTCGTAATTTACGGAAAAGTTACGGAAGCCTTACGGAAGCATATAGGACTTGATTTTATTCTTTTTTTCTCTTCCGTCTCACCCGTATTAAGTTAATTATGCTTATTTAGAGTTATGGGAATTTTACGGAAGCATTACGGGTGTCCCGGAAGCCCCAAAATCCCATTTTTCAACAAAACGGGTGGTGTGGTGGCCACCTAGCTCGCCCAGGCGAGCTAGGTTGCTTCAACCTTAAGCAAGAAATTGCCCATAAACCTCTAGAAGGGCCCAGATTCAAAAATTTCTATTTGCACCCCTCCCCCATTTTACTAAATACACCCCCTTTACCCTTTTTTTGGGTAATTCTTTTTTCTTAAAGTTACAGAAACTTACAAATTTCGTAACGATACTTGTTTCCTTTCCGTAATGTTACGGAACCTTGCGGATTACATAATCATCCCCTTTTTTTGACTTACGGAATGTTACGGAACCTCACTATTTGTGCAACGATGCTTCCCTTCGATTTCCGGTGTGTCACGGAATTTCACTATTTGTGCAACGATGTTTCCCTTTGATTTTCGGTGTGTCACGGAATTTCACAAATTGCCTAATGATGGGTGCCAAGCACCTCAAAATGACCAAACACAAGTTGCATGCCACTAAGCAAAGGTCCCCGAACGAAATTAGGGTATGACAGTTGCCCCTCTTTACTTGTCTTTTATTGGAGATAAAAGGGAAGTAATGATAAGACACTAATTTCGTTCCTCTCGGTTGACGAGAGTCGCGGGTGACCATAAAATCTCCGCGCGCAAATGACTTGTTGTTCCCGAGGGAACAAAGGGTGCAGAAGACGATGTCAGTCTTCGCATGCTATCAGGCTTTTCGTCTTACAGATAGCAAAGAGAAAGTTTATACGGATAACCACTCGGGTATTTCCGCCCGTCAGCGTGACTCAAATGTCAGTATGACAGATCTTGTGAGCGCGGAAGATGACGTAAATCTCCGCGTGTCAATAGGCTTGCCGGCCGCGATTGACGAAGGGCGCAGAAGACGACGTTAGTCTCTGCGTGCTGTCAGGCTTTTCGTCTTACAGACAGCAAAAATGAATGTTTATACGGATAACCACTCGGGTATTTCTGCCCGTCAGCGTGACTCAAATGTCAGTATGACAGATCTTGTGAGCGCGGAAGATGACGTAAATCTCCGCGTGTCAACGGGCTTGTCGGCCGCGATTGACGAAGGGCGCAGAAGACAACGTTAGTCTCTGCGTGCTGTCAGGCTTTTCGTCTTACAGACAGCAAAAAGAATGTTTATACGGATAACCACTCGGGTATTTCCGCCCGTCAGCGTGACTCAAATGTCAGTATGACAGATCTTGTGAGCGCGGAAGATGACGTAAATCTCCGCGGGTCAACAGGCTTGTCGGCCGCGATTGACGAAGGGCGCAGAAGACGACGTTAGTCTCTGCGTCCTGTCAGGCTTTTCGTCTTACAGACAGCAAAAAGAATGTTTATACGGATAACCACTCGGGTATTTCCGCCCGTCAGCGTGACTCAAATGTCAGTATGACAGATCTTGTGAGCGCGGAAGATGACGTAAATCTCCGCGTGTCAACGGGCTTGTCGGCCGCGATTGACGAAGGGCGCAGGAGACGACGTTAGTCTCTGCGTGCTGTCAGGCTTTTCGTCTTACAGACAGCAAAAAAGAATGTTTATACGGATAACCACTCGGGTATTTCCGCTCGTCAGCGTGACTCAAATGTTAGTATGACAGATCTTGTGAGCGCGGAAGATGACGTAAATCTCCGCGTGTCAACGGGCTTGTCGGCCGCGATTGACGAAGGGCGCTGGAGATGACGTTAGTCTCTGCGTGCTGTCAGGCTTTTCGTCTTACAGACAGCAAAAAAGAATGTTTATACGGATAACCACTCGGGTATTTCCGCCCGTCAGCGTGACTCAAATGTCAGGATGACAGATCTTGTGAGCGCGGAAGATGACATAAATCTCCGCGTGTCAACGGGCTTGTCGGCCGCGATTGACGAAGGGCGCAGAAGATGATGTTAGTCTCTGCGTGCTGTCAGGCTTTTCGTCTTACAGACAGCAAAAAAGAATGTTTATACGGATAACCACTCGGGTATTTCTGCCCGTCAGCGTGACTCAAATGTCAGTATGACAGTTCTTGTGAGCGCGGAAGATGACGTAACTCTCCGCGTGTCAATGGGCTTGTCGGCCGCGATTGACGAAGGGCGCAGAAGACGACGTTAGTCTCTGCGTGCTATCAGTCTTTTCGTCTTACATTTAGCAAAAAAGAATTGAAAGTGCGGACAACCACTTGGGTATCTCCGCATGTCACGTGACTCGAGTGTCACCATGACAGAACTTGTGAAGGTGGCCGACAAAAGCAAGGCTCTTGCTCCTACGTATCCTCCAATGAGGAACTCAGACCTACGTAGTTCTTGATAACTTGTGAGACTTGAAAAAGTATCCTCCAGAAGATGCTGACATTTCCGAAAAAGGCGCAGATGACCACATTGGCCTCTTCTCATCAATCACACTTGGGGTCACTGAATGCCGAGGTGCGGATAACCGTAAGGTATCTCCGCGGGCTACCAGCTCTTGGGTCATGGTAACAAAAAGCGGTGTGGTCGACAAAAGCAAGGCTTTTGCTCCTACATATCCTCAAATGAGGAACTCAGACCTACGTAGTTCTGGATAACTTGTGAGACTTGAAAAAGTCTCGGTGTTTTCCCCACTAAAATGCAAACATGCTTTAGTAAAGAGACCAATATTCACTGATTAGAGCAGCATATGCCTTTTTGAGTGAAAAACAATGCGTCTACCGGGGAAGGAGAGTCTGCTGATGAAACCCCCCATAACGATAAATGAGATTTTGGATGTTAGCATTTTGTTTCTAAATGACCATTTAGAGGAAACACTGGGTTCAACAAAAAATAGAAGAAAATCACTCAGAGTGTATCAACCTCGCACAGGTAAGTGTTTCATCCTAATTCCGAACCATAGATATGCCACGACTTGACTTTGCGAATTATTTCCTATCAAATCAAAGATTACATGCGTGATCATGGATCAATAGGACTTCCCTTGGAAATGGGTTCTTTCGGTGGGTTTTTCGGCTTTTGATTGATTTGATTTTTTTCTGGCTTTTTTTTCTTTTCTGTTCTTGTTTGACGCGAGGTGAACAAGTCACCGACGCACAAGATTTTGGTTGGTAATCAAAGGGAGAAGACCACTTTAGGTCATGGTTTCCTTTCCTTCCTTTTGTTCATTTGGTGACAATTCTGTATTGTTCAGATATTGTCTGGTCCAAAGACCTTTCTGCACATTTCTTCTGTTTTCTTTCGATCCTTGATCAGCTAGACAACTTATTTTTCTTTTTCTCTCTCTTTTTTTATTTGTTTATTTCTTTTTCTTGTTTGTTTTTGTTTTTCATGAGGTATTTTGCTACCTAAACATGTGTATATTTTTTTGAGGTATTTTTGCTATATACATGCATATCCAAGGTATCTTGCTACCTAAACATACATATATATATTTTGTGAGGTATCTTTTTGCTACATAGATGCATATCTAAGGTATCTTGCTACCTAAACATACATATATATTTTGTGAGGTAGTTGTTTGCTACCTAAATTACATACATGCATATCTAAGGTATTTTTCACTACCTAAACACGCATACATATATTTGTGAGGTATGACTACCTTCCGAGCTTGTGCTCGTTTTATTTAAATTCTTAGGATCATGAGCAACTAGGTGTGTCCCAATATGACTTGAGAAACAAAAGGTGATCAAATAGCAAGCAGAAATTTAAAAGGTACTAGGTTGCCTCCTAGTAGCGTTTCTTTAACGTCTTGAGCTGGACGCCTTATGACTTGTCGGTCACTGACCTAGTACTTTGCTTACCTTTGGCTTTGGACTTGGTAGTCTGCTGGTCGGCCATGTGTCGTAGGCAACGCTCTAACCTTTTTGTGGATGAGCTGAGGTGAACTCTAGAGGTGGTGGCGGTGTGTCTATTGCCCGCTATCGGCCATCCCAATGCTGCTGTGGTGTTTCGCCCTGCGCCTGCCTGGGGGCGCAGTACTTCTTCATGAAAGCTCGATTGGTAGGGGGGCCTGATGACTTTGCTGGGGGCGACAGACACTCCCTAGAACTGACAGAGACCCGTATTTAGAGCTGGCAACTCCAAGACCCTGTTGGCCTTCTTCGGGTCCACTAGGTGTCTTGCGGGCACAATCCCTGCAAACAATAGATGACATCAGAAATCAGTTGGGGGAGGTGCATACTTACCTATGCCACGGCGACATGAACTTGCTGGGGGGAACGGGCGCCCTGTAGGGCCGACAGAGGCCCGTAACCAGAGCTAGAAATCCCAGGACCCTGTTGGACTTCTTCAGGTCCACTGGGTGTCTTTGTGGGTGCGATCCCTGCAAACAATAGATGGTATCAGAAATCAGTTGAACCATATGCATACTTACCCATGTCGGGACGACACAGACCAACTAATACTTTTGTGGGGGAGATTGGCATTGTGGTTGCTGGGCAGAATGTTGCTAAGCAGCAATGTCATCTATATCTGTGTAAGAGTGGTCATGTTGGTGCGCATGATCCGCACTCGTCTCTTTGCAGCGGCACGGGTGAAATCTTGCCCCGGTATGCATAGTAGCTGTGTGATAGCCTCCCTCTCTGGTTGTACTCGCACAGTTGGCCCTCCTCCAATATCAGGGGGTGGCCCAGGAACCATTAAAAGGAAACTACTGGTCCCTTAATCGGGAGTGCAAGTCTCGGTTAAGCATTTAAGGACAGAGGACCTTAAATTCTCTTAAGGTGCGGATGTGGAGCACACTGAAAATGAGGACACGTAGCCCTCTAAAAGTGAGGGCGTGCAGCCCTCTCAAGGCGAGGATGTGTAGTCCTCTGGAGGTGAGGGCGTGCAGCCCTCTGTTGGCGAGGACGTGTAGTCCTCTCAAGGTGAGGGCGTGCAGCCCTCTGTTGGCGAGGACGTGTAGTCCTCCAAAGGTGAGAGCGTGTAGCCCTACGAAGGTGAGGACATGCAATCCTCTGATGGCGAGGGCGTGTAGCCCTCTGAAGGTGAGGACATGCAGTCCTCTAATGGCGAGGGCGTGTAGCCCTCTGAAGGTGAAGACGAGTGATCCTCTAAAGGTGAGGGCGTGTAGCCCTAAGAAGGTGAGGACATGCAGTCCTCTGATGGCGAGGGCGTGTAGCCCTCTGAAGGTGAGGATATGCAGTCCTCTGATGGCGAGGGCGTGTAGCCCTCGGAAGGTGAGGACGTGTGGTCCTCTAAAGGTGAGAGCGTGTAGCCCTACGAAGGTGAGGACATGCAGTCCTCTTATGGAGGAGGGCGTGTAGCCCTCTGAAGGTGAGGACATGCAGTCCTCTGATGGCGAGGGCGTGTAGCCCTCTGAAGGTGAGGACGTGTGGTCCTCTAAAGGTGAGGGCATGTAGCCCTACGAAGGTGAGGACATGAAGTCCTCTGATGGCGAGGGCGTGTAGCCCTCTGAAGGTGAGGACATGCAGTCCTCTGATGGCGAGGGCGTGTAGCCCTCTGAAGGTGAGGACATGCAGTCCTCTGATGGCGAGGGCGTGTAGCCCTCTGAAGGTGAGGACGTGTGGTCTTCTAAAGGTGAGGGCGTGTAGCCCTACGAAGGTGAGGACATGCAGTCCTCTGATGGCGAGGGCGTGTAGCCCTCTGAAGGTGAGGACGTGTGGTCCTCTAAAGGTGAGGGCGTGTAGCCCTACGAAGGTGAGGACATGCAGTCCTCTGAAGGTGAGGACATGCAGTCCTCTGATGGCGAGGGCGTGTAGCCCTCTGAAGGTGAGGACGTGCAGTCCTCTGAAAGTGAGGACACGCAGTCCTCTGAAGGTGAGGGCGTGCAGCCCTCTGTTGACAAGGATGTGTAGTCCTCTGAAGACGAGGGTACTAGTACCCGAGGGTCCATTCTTATGAGAAAGCAAGAGATCGACTCATCGAGAGAGCCGGTCATCCCAAATTCAAAAGATTTGGACATTTAGATGTAGGGAATCTATGTAGTTAAAATGATTTTGAGGGATGCAAATGCATGCAACCTTTGTTGTGAAATTTGGGTAAATGCGGACTTTATATGAAACAATGCAATGTAATGGAAAGTTGTACAATGTTCATGACATTCTTTCCCTATTTTGTGATTTTGATTTTGATTTGATTTTTTTTTGGAAAACACAGATTGACTGTCCTTTTGAAAAAGGTGATAATTCATGCAACCTCATCCTATCTTTTTGCAAATCTCTCTGGGAACTCCCTCAGAGTGTATGTTCTTTTTGATTTAGTCACTTGACCATTTTGGAGTGACGGCAATGGAGCCATTTGATGTTTAACCAATCCATCGAAATTCCAGGGTTTGTCCCCCTTTTTTATTATTATTATTATTTTTTTTTTTAAAAAAAAACATCGATGGGTGAGAACTTTTGATTTGCCCCTAGGTTCACTTGAGGCTCATGCACGATGCCCCTCATTGCCCCAGTGTAAGGCTTTGAGGTACCAATTGTTATCTTTCGTCATGACCTTGTAGCAAGGAACCTATTGGGTGAAAACTTCTAATCTGCCCCTAGGTTCGTTTGAGGTTTATGCATAGTGCCTTTCATTGCCCCAGTGTAGGGCTCTAAGGTATCCATCGTTGTTTTGTTTTCACAACCTTGTAGCAAGGGAGAATGAAAGAAGCAGTTGATTTTTGCAAAAAGAATTTTCCAAGGACGAGAAATAGTTGAAGAATTTTTTTTCAATTGATGGATTAAGTCAAATGACTCCTATGTAGAAGCAAGATGTTTTGATGTTTTGATGATGCCGAAGGATCAAGTGCTTCTAAGTTTTATTCAAGACAAGAATCCAAGAAAATCAAGATATATGATCAAGTTGATCTCTAGAATCTTTAGGAAGAAGTTTCCAAAAAAAAAGGTTTGACCGAAGAATTCTATCATTTCAAATTGAGATTTTCTCTCTGGTAATCGATTACCGGTAGTTGAAAATGTTTATCACAGTTACTAGAAATTTGAATTCAAAATTTATAATGTGTAATTGATTACCAGAGGGGATTTCCAGAAAATAATTGCCAAGAGTCACACCTATTCAAATTTTTTATGAATGACCATCAAAGGTGACTTGGAAACACGAACTTAAAGGGAGTTTTCATTGCCCAAGAAGTTTTATCCTCTTAAAAGATTAAGAGTTTTTCTGAACTGAAATGTTTTATCCTCTCAAAAAGATTCCTTGGTCAACCACTTCCATATTCAATAAGGAATTTTGATTGATCTTCATTGTACAAGCTATCTCTTTTAAGAGAGATCTCTTCTTCTCTTCTTCTTATTTTTGAAAAGGGATTAAGAGACCGTGGGTCTCTCGTTGTAGAGGATTCCTGAACACAAGGGAAGGGTTGTCCCTGTGTGGTTCAGACTTTGTAAAAGGAGTTTTACAAAGAGAGTGGGAAATCTCAAGTGGGTTACTTGAGGACTGGATGTAGGCACGGGAAGTAGCCGAACCAGTATAAATCAAGTTTGCATTCCTCTCTTCCTTTAAACTTCTTTTATTTATTGCTATTTATCTTTTGCTTTAAAGAAGTTTATTTTGAATTGTCTTTTGAGTAATTCATGTTAAGGGTGCATTGTTAATCCAAAAAGAAAGAGTGATAGTTCAATTGGGGAATAGTCTTTGCATCTTAATTCAACCCCCCCTTTCTTAAGATAACTGAGGCCATCTGTTCAACATCCTATTCTTGACAACTCGCCTCTCAAAAAAGACAAACTTTCCGGAATGATAAAATGAGGTCACATGAACGTCTATATTTTTACTTGAAAACACAGTCAATCAAATGCCCCCTCTTCTTCTTCTTCTTTTTTTTTTTACTTTACTTGTCGTTTTACGACACCCCCACCAACGTGCAAGATGAGTAATCTCTGATTGAACGGTCTTGGAAGTCAACACTCAGGAGCGCAGGTTGCTTGAGCAAACAGACCAAGGCTTACACTCACATTCCGATGGAAGTTGAATAAGCAAAGATGTGTTTGTGAGAGGATAAGAGAGACAAGGATGTCCATTTTATCCATATCATTTAGCATTGTAACTGTGGTTTACAATAATGGCATAAACTTGGAAATCCTGATGAGTCATTAGAGACACCTAACAACAGCCTTCAAAATTGCCCCATGTGTGGTGTCGCTTGTCAGTGTTAGGATTCAACAAGCGATTCTCCTCAAATTTCAGCCAGCCCACATCAATTAGACTTTGCACCTTATGCTTCAGGGTCATACAGTGCTCAATGAAATGCCCCAAGGCTCCTCCACGATATGCACATGTTGCGTTCGAGTCGTATCCTCAGAAAAATGGAGGTTTGAGGGAACCTAGCAGGGGTTATGGCTACCATTGCATTATCAAGTAGATATGGGAGCAAGTTAGCATATGACACTGGAATTGGGGTGAATTCTAAGGCTTTCTCGCTGCAAAATTCATTTCTTGGTTGGTGTTTTGGTTTACGCTAAAAGGTGGTGTTTGTCATTGGAAGTGCGGTAGGTAGGCTTTGTGGTTGATTTTAGGGATGGCCTTTGTGGATAAATGGGCAGTAGGTTAGGAGAAGGGTTGAGTAATGACATTGTTGGGTTGGTGGGAAACTTGGCCGTACAGGAATGGTAGTCACAGCATGGGTTTCTCCCTCATCCTCACCCTCTTCATTTGCCCCAGTTTTCTCATTCGTCCAAGCAGGATGATTAAATTTGCCTCTTTTCAGACCCACTTCGATCTTTTTGCTGGCAAAGACCAAATCTGTAAAACTTGAAGATGTGTAACCCACCATTTTTCATAGTAGAACACCGATCACGTGTCTACTATCATTGTGATAATCTCTTTTTCTGTTATTGGGGGTGCTACTTGAGTTGCCAAGTCTCTCCATCTTTGGGCGTATTCTTTGAAAGATTCGTACCCCCTTTTTGCACATGTTCTGTAGTTGCATCCTATTCGGAGCCACATCAGAATTGTACTGATACTGCCTAATGAAGGCAACCATTAGGTCCTTCCAAGAGTGGACTCGAGAAGGTTTCAGGTTAGTGTACCAGGTAACAGCTACCCCAGTAAGATTTTCTTGGAAGGAATGTATCAGCAGTTCCTCATCTTTTGCGCATGCCCCCATCTTCTGATAATACATCTTTATATGGTTCTTGGGGCAAGTAGTCCCCTTGTACTTGTCAAAGTCCAGCACCTTGAACTTGGGAATGACCATGTTTGGGTATTAGGAACAACTCTTCTAGGTTAGCAAAGGCATAATCTTCACCTCCTTCAATGGCCCTGAGCCTTTCCTTTAGATGATTCACCTTTCCCTTTTCAGCCATAGCAGGAGGGGCTCTTCCCACCGCAAAATGCAATGGTTGTGGTTGTGGGCGAAACTGAGGGCTCTCCAAAGTGTTTTCAAAGGGTATACCACCAACTGCTTGCCCTTCAGTGGCATATCCGAGCCAAGGCTCGAAGTCAGCTAGGTTGTGGTGGGGAATTTCATGTGTCTCCCCCATGGTTTGAGAGATATGTGCCTGATCAGATTGAGGTTATTGGTTCTCAATGAGTATCGGAGTGGAGTTATTGAGATTTTCATTGAGAGTGTATGCCACATTGGGTGGTGTATAGTTGGGAGGCAAGCCATATGATGGGAAGGCGTGCTCGTTTTGAACTTGTACATCATGGGGGGGGCCGCCCGTACTTCCCAAATCTTTGCCTACCATTTGCTCTTTCATGGCCTCCATGTCGGCCTTCATCTGCTCTTGCACCTTCTCTACTTCACCCATTATTTTAGCTCTAGCACGGGTTCGATAAGGGCGCCGTAAAGCGTGTTTTATTCTTTTTGATAATAACGATTAAGTTCATTTTTATTTTATTTATTTTTTTTTATTTTCTTTTTCAAGGAAAGAATGCAATGAGCAATGCAACCAATGAAAAGCATGGATGTATGTGAATGATACACAGATGAAGTATTGCGAATTTTTACGCAGGACATGGGGTTGAATCAATTTAGATTTTTCAACATGGTTCATGACATCTTGGTCAAGGTGAAACTGGAAGTAACAAGGACATCAACAGTCCTAAATGTGTTTGGCAGTAAATGAAGCAGTGATGTAACTCGATTCATCTTTTGCCCCAATTTTTGCAAGATAGTTACTTCCATACTTCAACTTGATTTGATGAACTTTTTTCGAAAAAGCATGAGCTTGGTTCAACCCCATAACCCAGGGAATGGCAATTTTGATCGCCAATACTTCAACAACATTTCATAGGGATGAGAGACTCGGGAATACGCATACTATGCATGGAGAATGTAATTATCAAATTGAGATGCCCGAAGAAACATCTTTTCTTAGTTAACTATGCATTAGGTACCATGTTCACTCATTTTGTTTTTAAGTGAAACGGGTTTATGATCCCAACATGGTTGGCTCATGGTACCGAATATATGCAACCAAGAATGCATCATGAATTTTCATGCTTCCCTTTTTTGTTTTTGTTTTGTAGAGGAAAATGCAAGGCTCACGCATGAGCAAACATGAAAACAAAAGGTATGCAGTTTGTAGAACAAAAAGTATGTTGAACGCATATGCATGATGATGCAATGACTCATGCAAAATGTGATGCTGGAATATGATAACGGACAAATGCAGGAATGATATGTTCATTATGATGTCATGAAGAGATGCTTATGAATGCTAGAGATAAAATGCGGGAGTGATTTGATTTGCACTGATCTTTGGAGTAAAACGCGGGATAAACTCATTTTATTCAGAAAGTTTATAACTAGTCAAGATTTGAGCGACAATACAAACTTCCTGGCGGTTTCTAATCATATGGGCCATTTAAGTCTATCCTATGCTGACAATAGCTGAGAAGTTTGTGGATCTCCTCGGGAGCGGAGTAGGTGTCCACCATTGCTTTGGCCTTGGCTAGCAATCGGGGAAGTTCTTGACTCCCGTTCAAGGTAAAAGCAAATCAGTCCATCCACATGGTTGCCTCTTGGTGTAACGAGTCGATCACCCTTCCTCTAGCCTCCTTTTCTGCGTACACTTGGGCATGCTCATCCGCCACCCTATGCTTGTGGGCTGTGGCTAGGCTTAGTTCTTCTTGATACTTGCTGATGATGGCTAACATGTTGGTCTCTATCTTGCATAAACGCTAAGACAAACTTCTCTTGGACCTCGAGCAAGCCTTCAACTCATCTTGTCTACCCGCGATTGGTCCCTTTCCTCCCTCCAGAGTTTAAGCTCGTTATTACTACCCCATAGAGCCCCTCGGAACTTGTTCGGGCCGTGCTCTTCCCTACGAGCCCTCTTGGTCTCTTGTTCCAATGCCTTGGTGGTAGCTACATTTACATCCCTCAGTTCGGCATTCTCCTTCCGGATCCTAAGAGCCACTAATTTGAACCTTTCTTTGACTGTTTGAGCTTGCTCGAGTTTTTTCCTAAGAGCCTGCACCTCTTCGTCTTCCCCCGGTGCCTCAACTTCCTTCCTTTTAGTGGTTCTCAAACTTGGGAGCCAATCCAAACCTTGCACGTGGGCTTTCAACCACTCACGGTAGCCATCAATAGGCCCACTGCCTCTGAGCTCTTTGTCTTTCTTTTGTACCACCCCCCATGCCTTGCGGACCTTCTGAAGTGTCTCCACGTTGGTCTTATTGAAGCCTCATGAAATGACAGGCGCGAGTCCATCCTCTAGTGGCGCCCCTCTCATAGGGTAGCCAAGTTGTCTTATTGCAAGAATGGGATTATAGCTGATGCAACCCCCTCGTCACCATCAAGGGAACATTTGGAAATCCTCCGCATGAAATAAGAACTCCGGTTCTTCCTTCCTTCCATCGAGGGAACCAGTTGACAGATGCTCTTTCTTTGCTTGCTAAGAGTTGGTCCCAATTTGCCCCTCCTCTCGTAAACTAGTGACCTCTAAGCTCTTGATTTTGACTTGATAGAACCTCTTTTTAAGCGAAGGCTTTTGACTTGATCCCATGTTTTACTAAAGTGAAATAAAATCTAGTGCGAATCAAAACTCCGACATCTATCATGGGTGGAATGGATGAATGCATGAAGAAATGCATATGACACAGATGCAATTTACGAATACGGGAGCCCGAGAAACTGTCTCCTTCTTAGATACAACGTCTAGGGGTAGCAAAGTGCCCCAACGTATGTATTTAAAACGGTGACACGGACCCTTCGTTGGTTTGTTTACAGAGGGGATCAAGACAGAACCCATGTGCGATGCATATGCGAAAGGCGCAACACGGGAATGTACATAGTATGACAATACTCACTGAATATAAGCAAAAGGGTATATGACACTTATGCATGGCAGTGTGAAAAATGGCACGCAGCGTGTTTGCTCCGTGCCCCTATTTAAGGGACCTATAAGGGAGAGAGCTAACTAGGCTTTTCGTAATAACCCCTAAGGTAGTCATATCTCTCTTGATGGTTTCTAGAGGTATCATCCCCTTCGAAGAACATACTGCAGCAGTAGGGACTACTAGCAACAATATGTTTTCAAAGAGAAAAACTCTAGATGAGGGTTCACTGTAATCAAGCAAGTCGGAGACCTAGCATGATCACGGATTCACCTCCACTCCTTATGTTCCCACGAACCCGGGTATAGGGCCCTTTTTCAACTCACCGCGTGTGCAAATAGTGTTAGTGTTTGTGTGCATCAAATGAATAAATATTTACCTCAAGCATACAAAAAATGCACTAAAAGCATCAAAGAGTTATATATACAAGAACATAATGAAGGAAAACCAACAAAGGAGTAAGTCATGGTAAAACATTGCACAAGATTAAATGGCCTAACTCTCTAAAAACAGTCCCCAGTGGAGTCGCCAACTATCACAACCTACCCTTCGGCGGGAGGGCGACGCGAGACTCGCGGGATGCGTGTTCCTATGCGCGGAGTCGCCACCAACGTTTATTTGAGGAAAACGTCGGAAAAACCGGAGAAGACACGATCTACGAACTTTTAAGTGAAAGGCTCGGGAGTTGTATTTACGCACGGGGAAGGTATTAGCACCCCACACGTCCGTCACAAGGGACGGCAGCCTTTAATCGAATGTGCAACCATGACTTTGATTTTTACGTTCCCTTTTGTGTCCTTATATCCTTTATACCCTTTTTATATTTTTTATCTTTTTGTGGTCGACAAGGGTGTTTCCCTTTGCTCCTATGTATTCCTCAATTGTGATGAGGAAATCAGACCTACGTAGTTCTTTCTTATGCGTGAATCAAGTGATTCTTTTTACTTGAAAGGTGATCATTTTAAGGCGTTGGACCTTAAAAATGATCCATTTTACTTGGTAAGAAACTGAAATGATAAACTTTCAAAATCCTATTTTTGTGGACGAGCTTGACTAGGCGAGTTGATTTTAGCCTTAGTTTCACTTTAGTTTTTAGTCAATTCAATTAAGAATGAGAAATCCCAAAGAGAAAACGTCCGATTGATTTTTCGCTTTTACTTTACTAAAAGGTATTTTTTTATTATTATATTATTATTTGACCTCTTTTTTTATTTCCAATGTGGTTACGGCACGACCGAACGGTCAAAATTCTTTTTAACAGAAATTAACGAATGATACAATTCAAATGATCGGTGGAAATTTATTTTATTTTTAGATTAGGCAAGAAACAACTTAAATAAATGACTGAAGCACGTCAAAAGGGGGTACGGAAAGTAAATGAAACGAGAATAAAAGTACACAAAACAAATGGAGACCACCACGAGTACATAGAAAGAATTGAAAAGCTCGATTTGGAAACTTACTCGTTGAAGAACGAAGAACGGATGAAGAACGGTGAATAACGGAGGAAAACTTTCACGGATTTGCTTACGGAAACCTCTCGGAAGCGTTACGGAAGCACCTCGGCTTGGATTTTCTTCACGGAAACAATTTTTTTTCACCAAAAACAGCTGAAATACCTCACCAGGGACCTCTAGGATCTTTAGAACAGCCCCCTTCAGCCTATTTATAGGAAAAAGGGGGAGGAGGTTGCCGCCCAGGCGACCTTAGCTCGCCCAGGCGAGCTGGGTGAGGAAGCAACCCAGCTCCCAAAATTTCGAAATTGTTATTTGCACCCCCCCAATTTTGATAAGTTCACCCCCCTTCTTTAGTAATTTACGGAAAAGTTACGGAAGTCTTGCGGAAGCATATAGGACTTGATTTTATTCTTTTTTTCCCTTCCGTCTCACCCGTATTAAGTTAATTATGCTTATTTAGAGTTATGGGAATTTTACGGAAGCACGGGTGTCCCGGAAGCCCCGGAATAACATATTTCAACAAAACGGGGGGTGTGGTGGCCACCTAGCTCGCCCAGGCGAGCTAGGTTGCTTCAACCTTAAGCAAGAAATTGCCTAGAAACCTCTAGAAGGGCCAGATTCAAAAATTGCTATTTGCACCCCCCATTTTACTGAATACACCCCCTTTACCCTTTTTTTGGGTAATTCTTTTTTCGTAAAGTTACGGAAACTTACGAATTTCGTAACGATACTTGTTTCCTTTCCGTAATGTTACGGAACCTTGCGGATTACATAATCATCCCTTTTTTTTACTTACGGAATGTTACGGAACCTCACTATTTGTACAACGATGCTTCCCTTCGATTTCCGGTGTGTCACGGAATTTCACTATTTGTGCAACGATGTTTCCCTTTGATTTCTAGTGTGTCACAGAATTTCACAAATTGCCTAATGATGGGTGCCAAGCACCTCAAAATGACCAAACACAAGTTGCATGTCACCAAGCAAAGGTCCCTGGACGAAATTAGGGTATGACAACATGTCAAAGAGATTATTAAACAAATGTTAATATTATCATTTAAGTTATATGATTTTTTTATTTGGACTAAAAAGTAAGCAGAAGGGATCGAGTTATTTTAAGAAAAATTTTAAAAGATTTATTCTTCATCTTAATCAATATTTTTTTAAATCTAGTAATTAAGATTGATTATTCATTACAATTATTATAGTTTAAGAAAATGAATAAATGATTTTTTTAGAGTTATACTATTTTGATCTCTCCTCAAAAGTAATTAATAGTTGTACTTTGAGAGATTTTTTTATATAAATTTTCTTATTTTGAAAGATTAATGTGATAATATATATATTTCTAAGGACTAAAATGGTGTTTTCCCTTCAGTTTTCCATAGTATTTCAAATTGACACCATTTCGTTCCCAATGTGACGTGGGTCATATAGATGGTGGCTACCAGATGGCTACAATAGAAATGCCATTTGTCTCACATGACTGAAGTAGACAATTTTTTTTGGTCGGTGAAAAAGAGAATATATTAATTAGCCAATGAGGATGAGAAATACCCAGAAGAAATAATACAAGTAAAGTTCATGGAAAAATAAATAAATGTATATGTGAGGAGTTCTTTACCTTGAAAGGAATGGTGAAATGAAAATAAAGAAAGCGCCCGGTGAGAAAAAATCACAAAAATATAGAAAACTGCACTTTTTTAGCATTATATATATATATATATATATATATATATATATATATATATATATATATATATATATATATATATATATATTACTTTTTTTAAAAAAATAAAAAAATATATATATTACATATATATTATAAAATATTATTTTAATTCGTAAAAGGTTAAATTATACTTTAATCCTTTCTTTTCAATTAGAATCAGTTTGATTGATTGTAGAATGAAACAAATTCAATTTAATTTCTTATACTTTAAAAAGTTTAATTTCATTCTTTATGTTTTTAATCCGTCAGTTTAGAATTAACGTCCTTATTTCAACCAAAAAAAATTAACACCCTTAATATTTTTAATATATTAGTAGTTAAAAATACACTCGAAATATTCTTTTAATTATAAGGTAAATAAATAAAGAACTTAAATTTTACTGTCTGAGAGTCTTTTTTTTATCACAAGAATAGAAGACAAATAGAAAAAATTTACAACAATTCACGTGTTACTCAACTAATGGAGCTAGAGTGCTATACTTCCTTTTTCTTTTTACTAGGAGACTCTATTTAACGTGATTAACCTGGATACTCATTAAATTTTGATAAATTTTATTAATTATCGCACTCAAATTTATCAGCAATAATTTGTCTAAAATTTTTGCATTTATTTTGTATGAAAAATTGTATTTGGACAAATCAACCCACAAATTATAATCAATAACTATTTAAAAGAATTATTTTCAAGGTGTTTTCTCTAACAATTAGGAACATTGTGAATTGATATCATTTCACAACCAAACATATACTCTGTGCCAGTTTAATATATAAGGAATGCCAGGATATTATTTCTGAACATTAAGGAAATATTAGTATTTTTAGTCTTTTCCCCACTCTAGACATTGATTTATGCACACTTATGTCAGGATATTATTTCTGAACATCAAGTAATTTTGTTAATCATATTACCCTTAAGACCATTGCCATAAAACTTTCATTGAAAATCATAATACTTGATGTTATCTAACGATAAACCTTTCTATCTATTCTTTTTGTTAGCCAATTATACTAATTTTTTCTAACATGTATTTATATTTATATAATCCTAATTTTATTTGTAGTTCTGCATTGGTCTAGTGTTCAAGCAACTTGAACTGGGGTTCATGAATGAATTTTTTTCTTAGAGAAAGCCACATCATACTGCTCTAAAACACGGGAAGTGTTAACCCTACAATACCATTAATTCTACCTTTCATTTTTTTTATTCCTTCTTTGTGCTTCCAGCATGCCAAACTAGCACACTGCACAGTCAAACACAAAACTAGACATGTTCTAAAACATGTGAAGTGTTTTGAGTGCCCGAAATGTGTCAATCATCACAGACAAGACTGTTCTTGGCACTTCATCTACCACAAACATGAGTTTGTCTGAGATAAGGAAGACTAATTCTAAAAGATGGTTTCATAGAGGCAATTTGAGGGGTTCTTCATCACTTATCCCTACTACAAAGCACTCAAAACACACAACAACAAAAAAATTGAAGTTCCACAAACCTAGGTCTGGCAACGCAAAACTCAGAGCAAAGAAATTCCATAAAAAAAATATATTTCAACATACAGCAGCAATATTTCAGTTAGCAGAAATTGTTCTAATTATATCCAACTCGGAGCAAAAGTGTTGGAAAAAACAGGGAACTCAAAACCCAAAACAGAATAAGCAAAAAAAAGATGAAATAACTTAGTGTGTAAGAGCTCCAAACCAGAAGAGAGGAAGGTATAGCGTGCACTGCAATGTAGATGAAATTTAAAAGATGAAACCCTAGGAAGAGCAAGAATTGATAACCTTTACTCTCATTTTTTTCTTTCTTTCTAAAAGCACTGCACCACCGTAACCTTTACTCGTTCTTGTCTTTCTTTCAAAAAGCACTATACCTTTACTCTCTTTCTTTCAAAAAGCAATGCACGTTACTTTTCACGTTTTTTGAGTGTTTCTTTGTTTTCTTTTTTCTTTTTCTTTTTCATGTTTTCTTTCCTTTTTCTATCTTTTATTTTTTTCTTTTCATCATTTTTGACGTCCTTTTCTTTTTTTTTTCTTTTGTTTTCTCTGTTTTTTTTTCTTTTCTTTTTTATCTCTCTCTTTTTCTTTTCTCTTTATTATTATTATTATTATTATTGTTATTATTATTATTATTATATTTAAACTTTCTTTTTTTCACATTTATTTTTTTAATTCTTTTTCTTCTACTGTTCTTTCTTCTTTCCTTTTTCTTTTCCTTTTTCTTCTTTTCTTTCTTTTATTTTTTCTTTTCATCATTTTTTATGTCCTTTTTCTTTCTAACGTTCGAATTGAAATAAAAAACTGAACAACGATGGTGAAGTGTTAATTAAACTAACCAAGTTGCGCTTGTCTTCGAAGTACTAAGGTTCGGATTGAGGCTTGGAGGTCTTGGCTTGTTTAGCTCGAGGCTGAGCTTTGGGCTTGTTATCTTCAGCTGCATCGTGTTTGGCTTCTTGACCCTGCTTCGTCTTTCTCTTAGCTCCTCTCCTCATTGTGCTCGCTAGAACCAAATAGGGAAGAAAGAAATAGGGTTTGGCTTTGGGGGGTGAACGCTGAATAGAAGGCGTTGGATCTGATACATGGTTGCCAAATATTTCTCTTTCATTGGCGCTTCATTTTCCCTTTCTTCATCAAATATTTTCTATTTTTAAAATATTTATTTATGTAATTTGTTGACAGTATTTTTATCCATATTACAATAAATAACATGAATTTCTTAATATAAATAAAAAATATTATCACTAAATTAGAAAAATTATTTTAAAAGATAAATATAATATATAAAATAAAAAACTTATATAAATATACATATTCTAATATATGTGAATATTTTTTTTACATATATTAAGATTAAGATATTTTTATTATTTATTAAAATAGTATTTTTTTTATTTATATTTAACTTTATTTAATCAAGTGGTTAATTTTTTTTAAAGAACTAAATTATATAGTAAATAAATGTACTTAAATAAAATGAGAAAATTTTCTATTTTTAAAATATTTATTTACGTAATTTATTGACAGTATTTCTATCTATGTTATAATAAAAAACATGAATTTCTTAATATAGATAAAAATATATTGTCACTAAATCATAAACATTGTTTTAAAAATATAAATATAATATATAAAATAAAAAAACTTATATAAATAAACCTATTCTAATTTATGTGAATAGTATTTTTTACATATATTAAGATTAAGTTACTTTTATTATCTATTAGAACAATATTTTTTATTTATATTTAACTTTATGTAATCAAGTGGTTATTTTTTAAAAGAATTAAATTATATAGTAAATAAATATACTTAAATAAAATGAGAATATTTTCTATTTTTAAAATATTTATTTATGTAATTTATTGACAATATTTTTATCTATGTTACAATAAATAACATAAATTTCTTAATATAGGTAAAAAATATTGCCACTAAATCAAAAACATTATTTTAAAAGATAAATATAATATATAAAATAAAAAACTTATATAAATATACCTATTCTAATTTAAGTGAATAGTACTTTTTACATATATTAAGATTAAGTTATTTTTATTATTTATTAGAATAGTATTTTTTATTTATATTTAACTTTATGTAACCAAGTGGTTATTTTTTAAAAGAATTAAATTATATAAAAAATAAATGTACTCAAATAAAATGAAAAGATTTTCTATTTTTAAAATATTTATTTTTGTAATTTATTGACAGTATTTTTATCTATAATACAATAAATAATATGAATTTCTTAATATAGATAAAAAATATTGTCACTAAATCAGAAACATTATTTTAAAAGATAAATATAATATATAAAATAAAAAACTTATATCAATGTACCTATTCTAATTTATGTGAATAGTACTTTTTACATATATTAAGATTAAGTTATTTTTATTATTTATTAGAACATTATTTTTTATTTATATTTAACTTTATGTAACCAAGTGGTTATTTTTTAAAAGAATTAAATTATATTGTAAATAAACGTACTTAAATAAAATGAGAATATTTTCTATTTTTTAAAATATTTATTTATGTAATTTACTGACAGTATTTTTGTCTATGTTACAATAAATAACATGAATTTCTATATATAGATAAAATATGTTGTCACTAAATCAGAAACATTGTTTAAAAGATAAATATAATATATAAAATCAAAAAAATTTATATAAATATACCTATTCTAATTTATGTGAATAGTATTTTTTATATATATTAAGACTAAGTTATTTTTATTATTTATTATAACATTATTTTTTATTTATATTTAACTTTATGTAACCAAGTGGTTATTTTTTAAAAGAATTAAATTATATTGTAAATAAAAGTACTTAAATAAAATGAGAATATTTTCTATTTTTTAAAATATTTATTTATGTAATTTATTGACATTATTTTTATTTATATTACAATAAATAACATAAATTTCTTAATATAGATAAAAAAATATGGTCACTAAATCAGAAATATTATTTTAAAAGATAAATATAATATATAAAATAAAAAAACTTATATAAATATACATATTCTAATTTATGTGAATATAGAATTTAATTTTATATGTTATATTTTAAAAGATAATATATAAGATTATAAAAATATAATAAATACAAAAATTGAATTTGAACTATTTTTGCATAAAATTTATATTAATATTATATTTTGTATCAAATATTCAAATGAGCACTTAGATATCGTCATAAAAGAGTGTGTTTCTCATTCTAAACATCATGGTTCTTGTCCTTCCTCAAGCATTTTTAAAGTTTTTATTTTTTTTAAGAAAATGTTAGTCAACTTTTTATTATAATCAATGTTTGAAATTTAACCATCAACGATCAAAATTAGGTGTGGATAAGCAGGTCGTCTTGCCCGACATAAGCCCACAATGGTAGCAAACGGACCACTCTATTCCACACTCTTACACGAACTTAATACATTAGTCCGCACCCGCCTCGCAGGCCTAGTTTTTAAAGAAACACTTAAATTTGAAAATAAATATAGTTTTTTCTCTTAAAAAAAGTCAATTACACTCAATTATATATATATTTTAAAAAAATCTTAATAAGTCTCTAAATACTCAATTACAAAAATTTTAACACAACCAAATCAATTTTCAACATAAATCAAAAGAAATTTTGGATTAGGCTTTTAGGATTAATTTGGTTTGAGTTGGCCTTGGTTAGTAGTTGTGGGTTTGTGGGTCAACCCATGAACTCAGTCGTCCAAACCCACACAGTTTGCGGATTATGTTGGACGGACCCAAAATCTTGCATAGCCATGGATTTTATAAAAAAAAATGGTTTGTGGCTTCCGCGAACCACAGGCTACTATCTGATTCATGAACCCAAGCCTGTTTATCCACCCCTAGTTAAAATCAATGACTCAAATGGGAATTAAAAAAATAGGAGGACTAATTTGGTGAAATTATAGGTAAAATAGGGGGACATATTTTGCAATTAAGCCTTAAATCAAAGTAAATTTGGGATTTTAGTGAATGGATATGTTATGCATTGCATCTTATTGGGCCTTCTCAATGCACATGTTGTACTAAAGTCAAATTGGGTCTTCATCAATGCATAAATTTTATTTATGTCATATTTAAACTTATTGAAAAATTCTCGTGTTACACTTATATCTTATATTTTGAATTACCTAATTTTATAAATTTTCATTATCATATATTTTTAGAATATAAAGGGTATTTATTATCATTTTTAAATATTTATTTTGTAAAAAACACAAATTAAAAGACTAATGATAAGCATGCCTTATTTATCTTAATCAAATAATGTAAATATCATTTTCCTAATTGAAAAATATTACTAATATACTAATTTCAATATTTTTCTAGTATAAAATATATTTAAGTATATTATATATTTATTACAATTTATAATAAATACTATTTTTTACTTCACTTATATAGAATAAAGAAATTTTAGTCGCTGATTCGGTCGCTAATCTCAAAACAGAAATACGCATAGCGACCAAATTCTTTTCGGTCGCTATAATCTTCAAATAGCGACTGAAACATCTTCGGTTGCTATCTTCAACTACATATTGGTCGCTACTTTAGTGGCTAATGTAATTTTGTTTTTTAACATATTCAGCAACCGAAATAGCCACCGAAGTTTTCAGCGACCTTTCATTTCGGTCGTTAATTCAGTCGCTGACCCAAGTTAAACATCATGACCAATTTCAGTCGCAAATTCAGTCGCGAATTGCGACGTTAGCTGTGTAGTCGCTAATTCGGTCGCTAACAGAGACCAAAAATTTTTGGTCGCTAATTTTGGTTGCTAAATTACATTTTTCTAGTAGTGCAAAGTATGACATTTTTAGGAGAAACTAGTAGTCAGACGATTGTCAACTCAAGGTTGGGTTTCATTTTTCCAAATGGATCGATTATTCAATGATAGTGGGGTTTACTTCCAAACTTCCACTCCGGTGCCCATTCGAGTACCAAACAGCTGTGATTTTGCAAGCCTAAAAACCAGAATACACAATACCCTTTAGCTAACCGACAAACAATTTTTGGATGAAATTCACTACCGCCAGCCATTCACCCATACAGGTAACCAAATTCGCTCTCAATGTATGCAATTGATAAATGATGACAATGTCAACACAATGTTAATGTGTAATGATCAATTTTCGTGTGTTGGTCCGATTGAGTTATTATGCATCGTTGGAAGAACACCAGATGAAGAAATAAACTTACTTGAACGCACTACGACCCCTACTCATGGCGCGCTCTTGTATTACAATGGGAGATGGAACATGCCACCCCAGAACAAATTTGTAGGATGTGCGTTCACAGGAAAAAATCCAAAGAAATTTGAAATTCCTTCAGGATGTACCCTCGATGAACTGAAGGATTTGATAAAGCAAGTTGCACCTAAAGGGATTCCCCCTCATGGAATTCACGAATCACAAGCGGTAAGACGATTGTTTTTTCGACAACCAGGACGTTTTTGAGTATTTAGATAAAGTTATAAAATATGAAATTAATGAGCTGAAAACCAACGATGAAGTGCTGAAGGTGTTAGTACAGTCTAACTACTGGAAAAAATATGGGCCAATAGAAATTTTAGCTGTTTTTACTAAATATGGTTTGGAATTCGAAGACGATGTGGATGCCACGTCGCTAAACAACTGAATGCAACGTTTCTTTTATCTGTTTGTTTACAGCGTGTTTGAATTCCATAATAAAATTGAATGTGTTGTTTGAATGGTCCAAATATAATTTATTTTAATTGTTCCACCTTCAGACCTTAGGCATACTTTGAAGGGTGGAAATTCTATTTTTTTTTTAATGTCATGCTTGTTTTTTGAGATGTTATTCGGTGGAACCGGCTGACGATATTATTATTTTTGGCTTCTTTGACGTCCAAACATGAGAAATAGCACCCCTCAAATGTCTTAGGCGACTCGCGCATAATTTTAAAAAACCCCGAACATGGGTACTTGAACATGTTTGAAGGCTCCAAATCCTTTTTTTTTTAATTTCGTGCTTGTTTTTTGAGGTATTATTCGGTGGAACCGGTTAACGATATTATTTTTTTTTGGCTTCTTTGACGTCCAAACATGAGAAATAGCACCCCTCGAATGTCTTAGGCGACTCGCGCATAATTTTGAAAAACCCCCGAACATGGGTACTTGAACATGTTTGAAGGCTCCAAATCCTATTTTTTTTAATTTCATGCTTGTTTTTTGAGGTGTTATTCGGTGGAACCGATTGACGATATTATTTTTTTGGCTTCTTTGACATCCAAACATGAGAAATAGCGTCCCTCGAATGTCTTAGGCGACACGCGCATACTTTTAAAAAAAACCCCAAACATGGGTACTTGAACATGTTTGAAGGCTCCAAATCCTATTTTTTAATTTTTTTTAAATTTTGATCTTCTTACTTTAAAACATAAACATTTAATTATTTTATTTTTAAAAATTTATAATTTTAATCTCATTCTTATGAAGGAAAGTCATGATTTTCGGAATCGGAATCGAAACATCAGTTAATCAGAATCGGAATCGCTGTGTCATATAGAGTGCACAAAAAGTAAACTATATTAAACAAAAAAGTGTAACAAATACAAAAAATGATGTCAACTACAAAACATAAAAAACATCAGCAATGCTCTGTGTGCCGTATTTGTCGAGCCCTAACACTTCCATCTGCACTGGCACCCCCCCGGCGATCCTCAGGCAATCTTGCATGATATCATGTAACTCTGTCCCTGCAGTGACCATCCTAAGGTTGAGCACACGCTCCAACCTTTCTGCGATCGCCTCATAGCCTTCGTAATCATCCTGCAACAGTCATAAAAAACATTTATTACAAAATTTAAAATAAATAACAATTCATCAAACATTAAACGTGCAAATAATCTTACCACTGCATGTCGAGGGGGGTCAAATGCCACTGGAACCACTGGGATGTCCGACTGCATGTAGTCGTCATGGTCTGGGGCAGGTGCATGTCTGGGCTGGTCACCAGCCTGGGTCGGTATCATGAATGGGTGAGATATTTGGAAAAACCACTCCATGTAATCTGCAGATACCTGCCCAGGCACTACACAAAGGTCACCCACAGCTACTACGTGGTCTGAGAAATGCATCCACCTGTCATCTATATCATCATATGACAACGAAGCGCTAACAGGCGGTGGGGGGATGCTCTGAATGTACCCAAACTGGCGTACTACCCTCTCCGGTTGAATTGTGACCACCATAGGACCTCATCTCAGCTGACCTTGGAACGATGAAATCAGCTCAAACCCCCTAACCCCTCGATGGTCACTGTAAGGCAACCAGCACACATCTGTGACTGTCAAAGCATCACAACGTGCCCGGTACGACGCTCCTGTAATTCCCTTCATATGAGCCTTCATCGTCAGCCACCAGGAGGCACGAGGGGACATCTCCTCGTACGCATCATCGGTGACGCACTGATGCACACTCGGAAAGTGCTCATAGATCCAGCACTACAAAAAAAAATTAGGTTAACATAACATAAAAATATGTTTACATCATAATCCAATGTAACATATTACGAACACAAAATTTACCTGTAATAAAGTAAGGTACCCCCCCAATCTGTCGTGTCGTGGTCTTAGAAGCTTCATCTAACTAGTCATACATATGAATCAGGGCCGCAGCTCCCCAGGCATAGCCCTTACTCTGACCCAGGTCGCGAAAAGCCTCTAGATGCACCACATGAACATTTGTTGCACTCTTGTTAGAAAAAAGAGTGCAACCAACCAGGTGCAGGAGATAAGCATGAACTGCTACAATCTATCATCGTGTCTGGCATCTCATCTCATAGATCTCCCGAACCCATGAGAGGCGTACATATGCCCCATGCGCTCGTACTGTCTCGGCTCTAGCCTCCTCACCGAACACCTCCAGCAACTCCATCAACAAAAATACCGCCTCGTCCACGGAAAAAGCCTGGAAGCTATGGAAGGCACCACTGATAGGGAGATGGAGGAGTGATGACACATCATCTAGTGTGATCGTCAACTCTCCTACTGGAATGTGGAAGGTGTTGGTCTCCCTGTGCCACCTCTCCACAAATGCGAATATAAGTCCAGGATCGCCGGTTACAACTGAACACCCGATCAATGGACTTAATCCTGTGGCGGCAACCAACCCTTCAATCTTAGGCACTGGCCTCCCAATTAGTGTCACCTTCCTCCCGTGCGACACCAACTTTAGCTTAGGACACTCCTGAATTGAAGTACAAATCATTCCAAATGCACAAATATAAATTTTTTTTTAATGACAAACAAATCAAGAAGAAAAAATTAACAAATTATAATACCTGTCCAGTCCAAATGGCATGTGCGACATGCTTCGCAAATAAAGTCAGAGCTGATGGGTCATGGGGCCCACCAGGGAATCCCTCATCAGCATGTGACCCCTCAACACAATCACGACCTAAGTCCTCTACAACAGTCACATCTACGTCCGCAGTCATCTGAGGCGCATCTTCACTCATCTGAGGAACATCGTCAGCCATATGAGGAACATCCTCCACCATATGAGGAACATCCTCAGTCACCTGAGGAACACCCTCATTAACCGCAATATGTACCCATTGCCTACGGGCTGATGCAGTAGGCCTACGCCTCTAGGGAACATCAATTGCATCACGCTCATCCTGTCTACCTTGCCCTATAACCCTAGCTACAACACGACTTAAACCTCGTGTTCTAACCATGATCTGCAAATCATGAAGAACACGTATATTTTTTGGGTCAAATAAACTATTCATATAATTAAAAACCTACATATATCTACATAAATCTTCAGCCTTATGTTATAAACCCTAATCACACTACCCTAAGCATTGTTGACTACCCTAAACTAAACCCTACACACTCAACCACTAAACATATATCTTACACTCAACTAGGTCCTAACCCTAATACCAAATTTTTTATGCAAATATAAAAAACAAAAATTTAACCTAATATATAATATTAAATTAATTTTTTTTACTTACCACCATGAAAGCATAAATATTTGAATTATTATAAAACAAAATTTATAAAAAAAACAACTTCATTTATATAAAAAAAAACAAAACTAATTTTTTTAAAAAATAGTTCCTTCTTCCGGAAAATGGTTCTTTCGGTAGAACAATTTGTTATTCCGGAGAAGCTACCGGAAGAACTTCTTCCGGTAGCTTCTCCGGAAGAATAATTTGTTATTCCGGAAGAAGTTCTTCCAGACGCATAAAACGTTTCGCTTTTTTCAGACGTCTTATACCCTAAAGCCAGCTTCTCCTAAACTAAATAAACAGTGAACCTACGAGGGGAGGGGAGAGAAGGGATACTAACCTCGACGGCGGAAACGCAACAATGGCACCACAAAAGCTTTGAAAACGAACAAAAATGGCAGCCTTGGACGTGCAGCGGAAGAAGGAAGAGAAGAAAAGAAAGAAGGCGAAAAGGTGGGGGGACTGTGCTGGGTGCACGTTTATTTTTAAAATTTTAAACAAGGACAATTTTGTCCATTCAAATAATTGTTGGGTGCACCTAGCATGTCTCGGTAGGTTTTTACAGATAAGCTGCCAATAATGATATTGGGACTAGTGAGAAAAATAGCCCGACTTCATGACATAGCTCATTTAGCCCAACAAAAGCATAAGGGCTAGGTTGCATATATGTTTTCGCGGGTAAAAGAAGAATAAAAAAAAGGCCTCCCTAATTTGTATATTAGCGTATTTATTAAAATTTTATTCCCTTTGATATAAAAAATAATAAATTAAATATTTCGGTATATTAAAATATTATGATTTTTCTATTCATACTGCTATTTTTTTAATTATGTCCCTTCGAAAATTTCTTCCGGGCCCATATTGTTTTGTTTGTTGAAAAAACGAGAGTAAAAAAGAAATTCCTAATACTTGGCGAGATCAAATGAAAAAGTTATGTTGTTTAAAAATACATCACATGTAAAAGTCTTAATATTTAAAGGAACTAGAAAATAAACCAAAAAAAAAATACATTGAATGGAAAATTAATAGAAGAAAAATTATGTGTATTATATGGGACCCACGAATAGTCAACATTAACTAATCCACTACCAGAATCTCTTTAGTAGTAACTATATGTGTATTGTCATTAGCTAAACCAAAAAAAAAATACATTGAATGCTGGCTTTTAGTCGGGCTAAATGAGCTTGAAGTGACCTGTAATGCTGGTTTATTAGCTAATGGCAGGTGACTGCCATAAAACAAAATAAAAATAAACTAAAAAAGCATAAAATAGTACAACAGAATAGCTTCAAGAATATTAACACATTATATAAGTTTAAAGCAAGTTTTCAACCTTTTGACAAACATGCTTCATACAATGCATTTTTTTCCTCTTTTGAAATCAGAAACAAACAATTTCTCGATGTTAATTAGCCTTGTCTTTAGCAGAATATTTCTATATAATTATAAGACTAGTCTTTAGAATGAGAATAATAATTAAATAAATTATCTATTGAGGATCTCAGCGACCACATTCCTTTGATACATTGCTAAGATTCTTGTTTCACTTATAAAACTCACAACCAGAAAAGTATCAAAAGGATCATCTGTTGAGGATCTCAGCGACCACATTCCTTTGATACCTTGAAGTTCTACCGATGCCTAGATCAAATACATGCATAAAAAAATTAAGATTTTCACTACTACAAAAGCAGCTTTCTACGTCAGGACTTCTACGACGGTTGCAAAGAACCGTCGTAGAAGGTGAACCGGTGGCATGTTCGTAATTAAGCGCATGAGAACGACGACATTTTCCGCTACCCATCGTAGACATCTAGCTGTTGTGGCAATTCGTATTTAGGTGGGTAAGTTACAAAGACGGTTTTTGGGGAATAACCGTCTTTGTATCGTTAATGGTAGCACGTGGCAACCACCTGAGTGGGCCGACGAGTATACAAAGATGGTGGTCTGGTGAGACCATCTTTGTTTTTTAAGTACTTTCACGTGCCAGCCACGTGATTTGAGGATTTAAAATCCAAAGACGGTCGTATCTAGATAGTCGTCTTTGGATTGTTGGTGGTTTCACGTGTAGGCCACGTGATTGGAGGCGTTCAATTACAAAGACGGTCCTGATGAACAACCGTCTTTGTATCGTTAATGGTTTCACGTGTAGGCCACGTGATTGGAGGCGTTAAATTACAAAGACGGTCTTTGGCCAAAACCTGTCTTTGTATGGTTACAGTATAAACACGTCATCATCTTCATCATTTAGTTACGAAGACGGTCTTGCCCAAGACCGTCTTCGTATTGTTGGTGGTTACACGTGGATGGCACGTGATTTAATGTGTTAACATACAAAGACGGGTTTATTCGAAGAGCCGTCGTTGTATGTTTTGTACAGACACGTGGCGGGCGTCATTCAAAGACGGTCTTTGCTAGGACCCGTCGTTGTATCTGAAATTGTATCACGTTTACGGCACGTGCTCGTTACTTTCTCTTACTTTGGCGCGCCGTATCACTTCTTTGCTCGATTTTTCGACTACTTACCCTTACTTTGGCGCCCTAGCTACACAGAGCTTCTTCTCCGACAAAGACCTTCTCCTCCGAAAAATAGCATCTCGTGTCCATTGCCTCTTGTTCCATTTGCAGTCGCCGCCGACAAAGGTAAGCCTGCATTTAGGTCTTCTTTGTGTATCCCTTCATTTGCATGTGTTATATTCCTTCATTCATTTGACGATTATGCTTCGTTGTCATCTCAGGCTGTTGGTTGTTCTTGGTGCTCTTCATCGTCGTCTACATTGTAGTGTTTAAGGAAGATAAGGTGGTTCCATAAGGTAAGATACATTGTGTTTTGTGACAGAAACTATGATTTTTGTTTAGGTTCTTATGTAATCTACAGCTATGGCTTGTAATTTTATTTTTTTGCGTTTTAGTGGGGTTTAAAATCCAAAGACGAGCTTCGGGAATAGCCTGCTGCCATCCTTCATCAGTGGTGTCATCCTGTGCCACATTATTAGTTTCGTTGAGCATCGTTTGGTCTAAGTTAGTACACTGAACTTGATGAAACCCCCTATGTTTAATTTGAGCTTCAGATTTGTTGTCTCCATCCTTAGTTGTGTCTGTAATTGAATAAACTGGAGAATAAATTATATATACGGTTCTTGTTAGCAGTATATTTTGTTCTTTCTTTTGGTTCCTTACCAATCAACCCTTCAGGATATGTGGAATCAGAAAGGCTGAAACAAAGAATTTTTTCATTTTGATCCCTCCTCTGTTTTCGTAATTAATTTTTGTTTTTAAATAATGTTCTTAATTATGTTATCTATACCACTTTCATCTTCACCTTTTTTGTTCCAAATGTTATCTATGCGAATTTTTTCTGTGAAGATTCTCAATTTAATTACTTTTGGTAATAATGTCATGTCTATAAAACCATTATCAAAGAGATCATGGTGTTAGACTAAAGATTACTTTTATAATTGACTTAAATACCACATGTGGTTCTTTGCTGTGATCTAAGATGTTCTCACCTGAAACAGTATGTGGCTTAATTTGTTACAATATATCTAAAACAGTACAATTTTGTGGTCTGATTCTTAGGAAGCAACCCTATAGTTAGGTTGATGAATATAGGGGTTTATCATTACCCACCAAAACTTATCAGAATAATGCCCCATTTGAAAACAGGAGTAGCGAACAGTCAAATGGATCAAGTTTGTTCTTTTTTATGTATTATGAATTTTATGATACTGTGTTAACGCTCTAGTAGGACATTTTCTGTATTTGATGACCATAAACTGATAAATAAAGTATTTTATATGAACAATCTATAGTCCTTATTTTTTTTTGTTTAAATTGAATCTTTCTTGGTAACTAATATGAATTTTGTTAGTCTTATGTTATGAGCAGTAATTTGGGCTAATTGGAAATTTAATTTCAATTACTGCTTTGTTGTAATTCATACACTAGTAGCATATTGGTATAATTGTTTGTAATTAATTATATTGAAAAAGTACTGATATTTTTATACTGTGTCTATGCTAGACAAGAAGGTTAATAATTAAACTCTTTAAGTCAGTTGTACTTGTATTGGTTAGCCAAATTCAAATTGAA
This sequence comes from Glycine max, assembly GCF_000004515.6. Lineage (NCBI taxonomy): Eukaryota > Viridiplantae > Streptophyta > Magnoliopsida > Fabales > Fabaceae > Glycine > Glycine max. Next base: position 34,753,826 of record NC_038246.2, read on the forward strand.
TAGTCCAATATTTACAAATAAATAAAAATATAGCTAAAAACAACCTTGCAAAAGCAATAGCCTATTTTCCTAGCTACATGATTAATGACACCACCAATATAATTGACTCTTGATTTATAACTTGTCAGATTTTTCGATTAGGACTTTTGAGACAAATATCAAAGATCAATACCTTATGTTGTGTATGGTAAATTTCTCTTTTGAGATTGTCATCCCTGCAATCCTTACAAGTTTTTTTTTTCTTAATCAAATTCTTAGTCTACCATGGTATTATAACACATAATTTGCAGTGAGTAATTCATATTTGAGAATTTGATATTGACTATTGAGGTGATTATTACATAACTCTCCTCATTAACCCGTGCTTAGGACAAGCTATATATGAGACCATATAGGTATACAGTTCGCTAAATATCTAAACATAGCAAATAATTACTACCTTTATAATAAGTTGCTTTTTGACAATATTTTAGCTTTTTTTTCTTGTTATATATGTTGTGATCTAATATGAAGTGGAAATTGAACTCCTGGTCCCAGAAAATCCTGTATTTAATCATGATAAATGATGTATTTTCTATGAACAAGCTGTTTTGCTTTATTTTTTTCTGGGTTGATTCTGATATGAAAGCATTGACTTGAATTTGATTTCAAAGTATATTATGTGCTTTAGTATAGTTCATGTGATATTGAAAAATAATAAATTTGGTAGCTTTGTGTTTAATTTTCTTATAATAAGCAGTATGCAACTTGGATTAAAAAATTAAATTTCAATTTATTGTTGGTTGTAATTGATATGGTTAAGGACACTAGCATAACTCCTATCTTATAACTGTGAATTCAAGTATCCAAAGCTACCTTCCTCAAATAAAGTGCCTCAAATAAAACAACCCCAAATGAGTACACATCTGATTTCTCGGTCAATTGATGCCTCCTGAAATATTCAGGATCCAAGTATCCAAAGCTACCTTTCAAGGGTGTACTAACATGACCTTGGTTCATGTTTGGGCCCGTTTTGGAAAGTCCAAAATCTGAAACCTTGGCAACCCAATTTTCATCAAGGAGAATGTTGGTTGTTTTGACATCTCTATGAATGATGGTGTACTTTGCACCCGTGTGAAGGTAGTGAAGGCCTCTTGCAGCTCCTATGCAGATCTCCAACCTTTGCTTCCAAGATAGTGTGTCCAATGGCTTGTTTCCTTTGTAAAGGTGCTCCCTCATGGTGTCATGTGCCATGTAGTCATAAACCAGACACATCTCATTACCCTCCTCGCAAAAACCAATCAAGGACACCAAATGCTTGTGTCTCAACTTGGACAACATCTCAATCTCAGTCTGGAACTCGTTTACTCCTTGTTCTGATTGCGGATTCGATCTTTTGATAGCCATTTTGAACCCATTATCAATAACACCCTTGTAAACCTTTCCAAACCCTCCTACCCCTATCACATTTGACTCATCAAAATTCTTGGTCGCTTGTTTCATCTCTTGTAAGGAGAAATAACGGCACAATCCTTGAGCCATGGCAGATATGTTGGCACTACCAACACTCTTCCCTGACCCAGAGGTTTTGGTGCCTGCGGTGTGTGAATTCCCGTAAATAGGTAGCCAACTTGATGTGTTGTATGATCCTGGAGCTTGCTTTTTCTCTTGGTGTTGAACAACAACAAGTATTGCAGCCACTAAGGCAAAACCTGCAGCACCCCCAGCAGCACTGCCAATAACAAAAGTCTTATTACTACCATGTTTGTTTTGGAAATTCTTTGCGTGCTTCTCGTGTTGAATCTACATCTCAGAAGGTCGAGGATTGGGACCAGATAAGTCTGTGTCATTGAGCTTGAACACCTCCACCCCATTGAGCAATGAATCATAAAATTTTGGCTTTGTTTCAAGTGCAGGGTGCAAAGCAAGCCAGAGTTGATCATCACCTGCCTCATCTTTCACATATATCACATAATCTGTATAAGTTGGCACGCCTTTACCTCCTGTCCACCCAATCACATCAGCTTCAGCCTCCGCCGTTTGATTGTTGATGAAGATTTTGAAAACAATTTCATTCACTTTGGAATAGAAATAGTCACAAAAATGCAACCTTGTAAGGTACATGGAACCCGGATCAACTTGGAAGATCCACGTGAGATTGAAACTCATGTTGACGTCCTTATTGTTCCCCATGGATCTTGAAGTGGAGTACACATTAGGAGGAGCAATATTGTGTGGCATCGTTTTGTAGTCAATCTTGACCGAGAAATCAGATGAATATAAGGTCTAATATTTCTAAATATTTAACCTAATTAAGTTCTATAATTAGATCATCAATATAAGGCCTAATATCTCTAAAGATTTGGTCTTTAATCAAGATTAAAGATGTTTTGTAGTTAATGTAGCTGACTTTACCTAGTGAGATAAGGCTTTTGTTGTTTTTATTGTTGTTGTTATGATAATAAACTGTATATTCTGATTCCAATCCATTACGAAATCTAAATATGGTAGATCCATTTCCTATCTTTCTCCTTTTTGGCTTAAATTTCCCCCATCCCTCTCTTCTTTTCATCTGATATCAAGTTGATGCTATGGACCTCATTCCCCTATTATATGTTCATTCTTCCCTACCATGTTCTTTTCCATTAAGTCCAAACATCTGCTTGCACATTCTTATTCTTAAACCTTTTCTCCATTTGTTAAATTTCCTTGTTTGTTTGTTCATTTGGCTTAGGAAAGCTGTGATTGCAAAGAAGGAATTGCAGCTTCTTATCTCATATACAACATTTGTTGTTCTGCCTCTCATCATCGTGCTTTGTATTAGACAACACTGAGCATGGACCGATCTTGGATTACAGCACCTCGCATAAGCGAAGCGTATCAACATGGGGTTGAAGAGTTTTTGTCATTTGCCCAAATACATTCAGCAACCACAGATGCCAACTTTTTTTGCCCTTGTGTTAAATGTGTCAACGGGAGGCGTCATTCATTGGATGACATTAGATCGCATCTGATATGTGATGGCTTTAGCCCGACGTACACAAAGTGGATATGGCATGGTGAGTTGGTTGGTCATACAACAACATGTCCATCTCATCCAGTTGAGCTACAAAGCGGAGATCTCATGGAAGACATGATACGTGATCTTGGGCAAGAGGGCTTTCGGGAATGTCATGCAGATATTTACGATGCTCTTCAAACAGATGCGCAAACGCCGTTGTATGTTGGATGCAAAAGCTTTAGTAGGTTATCAGCTGTGCTAGCTTTGGTTAACCTAAAGGCCAGATTCGGGTGGAGTGACAAAAGCTTCACAGAGTTGGTTTTGTTATTGAAAAATATGTTTCCTGAACATAACACCTTACCGAAGAGTCACTACGAGGCGAAAAAGATATTATGTCCCGTAGGCTTGGAGTACCAAAGAATCCATGCATGTCCGAATGATTGCCTTCTCTACAGAAATGAGTTTCTGGATATGCGATTCTGCCCCACTTGCGGACTTTCACGGTATAAGGGCAATGATGGGGAAGGTACTAAAGGTTCAGCCACCGCTAGTAGTCGTCCAGCAAAGGTTTGTTGGTATTTGCCAATAATACCTAGGTTGAAGCGGTTGTTTGCGAGTGTACAGGATTCTAAATACTTAAGGTGGCATGCAGATGAAAGAAGAATGGATGGTATGATCAGACACCCCGCTGATTGTACACAATGGAAGACATTTGACTCCTTGTATCCATCTTTTGCACAAGAACCTAGAAACCTAAGGCTTGCGCTTGCCTCAGATGGAATGAATCCCTTTGGTAACTTGACCACCAATCATAGTTCGTGGCCGGTATTATTAATGATTTACAACCTTCCTCCATGGTTGTCCATGAAACACAAATATATGTTGCTCTCTATGATGATAGCTGGTCCAAAACAACCCGAAAATGATATTGACGTGTACTTGGCTCCTTTGATAAAAGACTTGACCAAACTGTGGGTTGATGGGGTTGAAGTGTATGATGCAAATGCTAAATAGTCATTCAACTTGCGTGCAATGCTCTTTTGTACGATTAACGATTTTCCCGCTTATGGTAATTTGAGCGGATACAGTGTCAAAGGACACCATGCATGTCCTATTTGTGAAAAAATACTTGTTACATCCAACCAACCCATGGGAAGAAGACAGTCTATACAAGGCACAGAAGATTTTTAAGCCGAAATCACCCGTATCGGCGTTTGAAGAAGGCGTTTAATGGAGATAATGAGGTTGAAATAGCGCCTGAACCATTATCTACACATGATGTTTACCAAAGGGTCAGAGACATAGAAACTACCTTTGGTAAGACACAAAAAAAGGACATGTCTGCGAAGAACATTTGGAAAAAAAGGTCAATATTCTTCGATCTCCCATATTGGTGCAATCTGGATGTTCGGCATTGTTTGGACGTTATGCATGTGGAGAAAAATGTGTGTGATAGTTTGATTGACACCCTCCTTAACATTAAGGGGAAGACAAAGGATGGTGTAAAATCTCGTCAAGATTTGGTTGAGTTGGGTATACGGGAGCAACTACATCCAGTTTTACGAGGTGCTAGGACATATTTGCCCCCAGCATGTTACACAATGTCCACAGCTGAGAAAAAAAGTTTTTGTCATTGTCTAGCAAATGTCAAAGTTCCTCAAGGATACTCTTCAAATATGAAGAGGGTTGTGGAATTGAAATTGATTGGCCTGAAATCCCATGATTGCCACGTACTAATGCAACAACTTTTACCAGTGGCCATTCGTGGAATCTTGCCTGAAAAAGTTTGTAATGCCATCACTCGCTTGTGTTTTTTCTTTAATGCTATCTGCAGCAAGGTTATTGACCCATCGCAGTTGGATATTTTGGAGAATGAAGCTGCCATTATTGTCTGTCAATTGGAGATGTATTTTCCCCCCTCATTCTTTGACATAATGATCAATTTAATTGTTCATCTGGTTCGCGAGGTTAGGTTGTGTGGCCCGGTTTATTTACGATGGATGTATCCGGTTGAAAGGTTCATGAAGATGCTGAAAGGATACACAAAGAACCAATATAGTCCAGAAGCAAGCATAGTTGAAAGATATGTTGCTGAAGAAGCAATAGAGTTTTCATCAAATTATATAAGTAACGTACAACCAGTCGGTGTTCCTCAAAATCGGCATCAACCCTCGAGTCAAGGTAGGGGAACTCGAGGATTTGATGTTGTCACCATGAATTTGCAAAGGCTGTCCCAAGCGCATCTATATGTGTTAAACAACACAACAGAGGTGATGTCGTGCATACATTCTCATAAAAACCAATTGTCAGCTAAAAACCCAAGAATGAACAAGATGAGGTTGTTGCAGGAACATAATAGAACTTTTGTCAACTGGTTTAGGCAGTGTATTTTTGCCGATGCCACAACTTCCGAAACCCTCCGACTATTAGCCCTTGGCCCAAATCTGAATGTGCCCACCTGGCAGGGATATGATATCAATGGCTATGCTTTCTACACAAAGTCACAGGATGCAAGAAGTACCATGCAGAACAGCGGGGTTAGTGTTGAGGGTGAGGCAGCTCACTTTAGTAGTGTTTTTGATAACAATCCCATTAACGCGTCAATGACATACTATGGAGTCATTGAAGATATATGGGAGCTGGATTACGGTCAATTTAGAGTTCCTGTGTTTAGTTGTCGATGGGTTCATGCGAATACAGGGGTACGCAAAGACAAAATGGGCTTTACTTTAGTTGACCTAAAAAAAGGTGGTTACAATGATGAGCCATTTATAATGGCAGTGCAGGCCAGACAAGTTTTTTATGTTGAAGATCCGTCTGACCCTACTTGGTCCGTGGTTATACAAGGCAGAAAATTTGATATGACCGACTATAGTCATTATGCAGCATTTGATGTGACTGATATGCCACCTGTCAATGACCAAATACCTGTGATTGAGGCCACCGACAAAGATGATGTTGAACATGCAATGAGACATGACCATCACGAAGGGCTATGGGAAAATAACGACACCTAACTGCCTATCATTTATGTGGTAATGTCAACCTGCATAACTGCGTAATTTACTTAGAGTAGAATAGTGTGAGCAGTTACCAATAATGGCAATGAAATTTTTTGTGTCAATAGCTGCTTTCCTTGTTTCTCTGTTCATAGTTGTAATGTCAACATTATGTTTGTTTTTAAAATGTCATTTTTAATAGTGTGTGTTGTAGTCTGAAATTTCACAGATGACATTCCATGTTCCTAATTGATGGGTTTTTCTGGAACATGACCATTACAACAAGTGAGGGATCATCACCAGGAAACAACTCTCATTGTAAGTTTGCATGCTTAACATACCTTAGTTGTGTTTGCATCTCCTTAGGAATACTATTTTGTTATGAATGATGACCATGCTTTTGTGTTTGCATTCTGTGAATTTAACAGTTATTTGGTCTGTTGATAATTTGTTTGAGTAGTTTAACTATTTTAGTTATTTGATTATGATATAAACATGTCTAGGAAATGAATTTGGTAAATGAACTTATCTAGTTAGTAGGACGAATTTGCACTATACTAACTGGTAGTTGTAGATGAAGCCTCTGTTAAAAAATTATGTTTATAAATTAGTATAAATTGTTACATGTCTATCACATATAAATAAAATGTCTGATGTGTAAGAGTGAGACACATTTAACATGTCTTAGAACTAAAAAAATGATAAATGACCAAAGCCTAACAAAAATATTAGGAACATATTTTCTTAAGTACTCTTTTGAACACATGTCCTCTAATTAGTCAAAATTTAATTTATTAAAAATGATAGATTTTTTTAGTTTCACATTATTCAGTTTATCCAAATAGTTTTTGTTTCAAAAAGAAAACAAAAAGAACTCAATATTTCTGTAAAAAAGAACATAATACTATAATAGTAAGATAACCTTCTGAAGGAACTGGAAATTGCTGAATAAAACTTTTCAAGTCTGGACCACTGACTTTTCCTGTATGGAAATTATAAAATAATCAATAACTTCCAAGAATAAGTGAAGAAGAACATAGAAACACCAATAAAATTTTAAGCATCTGACCAGTGCTGACACGTTTTCCTTTGCTTCCTTCGTTGGCTATCCTTTCTTCTTCTTTCTTGAGAACTTTGTGGGAAAAAAAATAGTTTGTGTTAAGATCTCTGTAAAGAGCTAAACTTGGCAGTTAAAGAAAAGTGGGAAAAGAATTGAAATATAATAATTTCCCCAAATGATTAAAAAGAGAAAGAAAACCAATAATAACAGTCACTATAATACCAGGTCTTTAAGTTTAAACTTCCTTTTTCTACATTCATCTGATTATACTATTAAAGTCACATAATTCCAATGTCAACAAAGCACCTTCTTCAGAACTCTTCATGGCAGAGTAAGTTATTTTTTTACAATAATTAAGCTGAAGAAGTTAGTTTGGGGTCATTGGTGCTATAAAAATATTATTATCTTAGAAGCAATTTGATAAACAATGGACATATAGTTTCAATCAAATTGCCTATGCTGTTTTTAAAGTGACTGCACTGAATGTAAGGAATTTACAATAACAGAATGTTTCAAGAGCACTTGTTTAGAGCATTGTATGGAACTAAGTTTTGGGCAATGAAAAGCCAATGAGAGAATAAAGTCAATGTTGCAGAGATGAAAAGTTGCATTAGATGAGTGGGAATACAAGACAAAATAGGATTAGGAATGAATCCATTACTATATTATAGAGAAAGCTACACTAGCATCTACCACAAAAAATGGTAGAATTTCACTTTTTGTGATTTGGGCATGTGTGGAAAAAACCTATAGAAGCCCAAGTAAGGAGAATAAACTATAGGAGGATATCTCTATCGATAGAGGGAGACTGAAAAAAAAATATAGGTGAAACCATTAAGAAGGATTTAGAGGTCAATGGTTTGTTTATAGACATGATTCACAGTAGAACATTATGGCCTCTTTTGATTCATGTAAGTATCCCTACCTGGTGAGAAAGGTTTTGGTTGTTGTAGTTGAAAGACGAGTCAGAGAGTTTTGACAATAGATAAACAAAACTTATTAATTGCAAATCAATCCTTGAAGATAAACAAAACTTTAAAGGAAAATCATTGTAAGCAACATAATGTTATCTAGCTTAGCACATGATCAACATTCAGGAGTATTTAAGCTACATTTTATAGTTTGTTAAATACCTGAATAAAACTTTGATCCCTAATTATGCCACCAGAGGAGCATGACTACACACCTTCTAATTATGTAAAGCCTTGCCCTTTGCTGCCTAAGGGCTCCTCCAAGCCCTCTGCTTGAAAGCCTTCTCTTTGAGCCTCCCATGCTAGGACTACCCATTTTCATTTTTCAAGAGTTAGTAACTTTTTTGGTTTTCTTATATTTTTTTCTTTAAGCTTTGTTGGGCTTATAGCTTGAAGCTTTGAATTGAAGTTGTGTTGTGTTGTGAGTGAGTTTGTTTAGTGAGGGGTGAGAGGGTTCTTATATAACTAGCTTTTCTTCCAATACCTTGAGCTGTTCTAGAATTTGTAACCTCTCTTCCTCAAAGTTCGCCAATGATTCCTCTAAATATAAGACCGCGTCCACGGGGGTGTTCTGGTTGCTGCATTCTTGATCTTGATGACTATAAAACCCGTTTTCCTCCTTTGCTTCATGATTCAAGTCAATGGACAATCCATCACTATCTTCAGCATTGCTACAAGAGGGAGATGAAGTTCTGCTTCTCATGCTACCATCCCTTCTTGACATCATCATCTTTTCTCTTACCTCATATTCATGAACCTTCTTTCTATATACTTCAAGCTCCTTTTCTAGCTCTAGCTTCTCTTTCTCCCTCTTCATCATGAGCTCATTCAAGAGTTGCAAAGCCTCATGATCATACTCAGATTGTTCTTCCATCATTCTTTGATACTGCAAGGCTTCCATCTGCATTGCTGCTTTCTCTTCTTGAAGCCTATTTATCATTGCCATTGTTTGATTGGCTGCTATAGCAGATGCACTTCTCTCTTCTTCAAGTTCTGCATATAGAGTACTTAAGGCTTTCCTTTCCGATTTCAATGCTGATTTTAACTTATCAATTGTTACCTCACCACCTTCTATATCACTTATCACACTTCCATCCAATGACTCTTCTGTTCCTGATTCTTTCCTCTCAAGGAGAAGTAGTTTCTTGTGTAGCTGATGTAGACTCTCCAAAGAAGTGGGTGTGTAAGGAACCTTTTCTTCCTCATTCTCATTAAGTTCCAATAAAGATGGCAAATGGTTATTTACTGTTGGCATTTTCACTTCAAGTGACATGGTTTTAAATTCTACAAAATCTTCACCTTTGTCATCACCTAGTTATAAATTGAAATCAGGCTAAACATGGGCACAGATAAGCTTAATTAAAACAATTGGGTCAATCACTTGTATAGCCCTGTCATTAACTCACTCCAATTGGCTCAGTCATTTTAATCTTCATTTTTAAAGTGTACAACATCGGGTATTATTTTAATATTTTCCCAACAAATTATCTCTTCTTGCGTAAATTACAGCACCTGCAGCATAAAGAGGGACCTCTCCTCCTTACTTTTCCTTTCTCAATCATCACCTAACAACACACATAAAAACTATTACACACTCCTCACCCCTCTTTCTTCACCATTTTCACTCTACCAAACAGGCATCTTCTATCTTCTATCACAAAATAAAAATAAAAATGGAGGGCCCTGTGTTATTATTTGGTGATAATTGTTATCCTCATCCCCAAAAGTGTGCTTTAAATTTTATTTACCGAAAATATATTTTTTATGAAAATATTATTCATTTGATAAAGTATATCATATAAATGTATTTTTGTAATGTAAGAGGAGATAAAAAAAATTATACAACAAGAAATATGATTTCATTGTTTTCATTATATATATATTTTTACTTCCGCTAAAAATGTTTTAATAACATAAATATAATTTTGTTAATTTTATTTTTTTTGTGTAGTTTTATATTCTCTTTTACACAACAAATATATGTATTTGACTTGTTAAACTTTTAAGAAAAAAATATAATTAATTATTGATACAAATTACTATTTTTAAACTAATGAAATTAATGATAATATAAATCATCCCTTTTTAAATTAAAGTAAAATACAATCTACCTCTTTTTTTAACAGTAATAAATATGATATAAAATTATAAATATCATTTTTAATTAAAATTGAATTCATTACTATAGAACTTATCATATATAAAAGTAATTGAATTAATTATTATACAAATTTAGTTAAATAGTTTATATAAAAGAACCATTTAGGAGCCTTCACTTAGAACCAACAAAACCATAATATGAGACTGTTAATCCATAGTGAATTTTATTAGTCTGAATCCATTCAACAGCAAAGACATGTATGTGGCCTCTTTGAATATTTGCAGATTGAAGAATGTCAATTACACTGCTATTTTCCCCCAGTGCCACTGCAAGGGGGTAACCATATCTGGGGAATTTATAGTGTGGAAGTTTGTCAATTGGTAATCCCTAACCTAAGGTTCAAAAGGTTGGGTCTTGAAATCAAATAGTGATTGAATCGATAGGAATAGTGGGATGTGTTTCTGTTGTAAGTAGCAATCTGTTTGGAGTAAAATGTTGGTGGGTTAGGATGGTTTGATAGTGGGGAGTTTAAATCAAAATTTCAAGTAAAAGAAATGTGATAGATGGATCAAATTTAATTAATATTTTTTTAAAAATAAAAACTTAATTAATTTGCGAAAAACTTGAGAAAAAAATTGTATACAGTTCAAACCAGAAAGAGTAAAAAAAAGTTTTTACTCAACTCAGAAATAGCAGGCATGTCAAAACCTAGCACCCATCCATACGAAACATGTTTTGCTCTTTGGTAAATCATGTGTTTAGTAATATTTATACATAAGTGAAATCATGTTGGATTGATCTATAGAGCATACTCCCATGACAATTTCCGCTGCCACTTACAGGACTGCACGACTATTTTGCATTTTGAAATGTTTGCTAATACCTTATATACAACCATACCATAACTATTGCCTCATCATCCAGTCAAATTTCACAACTGTGCATCATGGGGAAACACAGGTTGCTCTATTTTCTGCAAATGAAATCCAAATCATAATCTAGTCATCAGTCCTACAACTATTACAATTTCCATTTTTGAAAACAATTTCACTCCTCTGAAAGAAATTAGCCACTATTTCCAGTTATGTGTTTGCCAATGAGTATGATGTGATTTATTTGCCAATTCACAGTTTCACAATGAAAGAACAATAGAATAATCAAGGATTCTAGATAATCCTTCTGCTATCAGCTTCCTCATGCAGTCTTTTTCTACACAATCATTTCATTGGTCAAAATTTGGAATTCATCCTATTCCCACTCTAAACAAGTGTGTACAGTTAAATGCTTAAACTGCTACAATACAGAACAATTTTTTATTGTTCAGTATGTTCCAAGAAGAAGCACTTTAGGTAGAATTCTTTATTCCAGTTGGACCATGTAACCAAAGCAAAGTTGGAATTCTTTATTCCCTTCTTCTGAAGCCATTTGTCATGCCTTAGTAGAGCCTCACTCGATGTAACACCTCTGTCCACCTGAACCATACAGTAAGAAATCCAATAAACAATAGGTGAGTGAGTGTAAAAGTTAAGGAGCAACAGATAGGATAGTAAAAAAAAAAATATAAACTTTATAAAACATTGGAGTATTTATAGCATTGAAGGTCAGTTTGGGACACAAGTTATAAGTTGAAAAAGGTAATTTGAGGATATAAAGTCTATTTATAAGATTTTCTCTCACTGCCCACTAACCCTTCTAAAAGTTTAAGTACATTTAATGGGCTTTTTCTACCTACTATAAAGATTCATCCTATTCCCACTCTAAACCACTGTGTACAGTTAAATGCTTCAACTGCTAGAATACAGAATTTTTTTTTATTCTTCAGTGTGTTCCAAGAAGAAGCACTTTAGGTAGAATACAGAACAATTTTTTATTCTTCAGTGTGTTCCTCCCCTAATATGAAGATACCTTTGGTAATAAAGCATCTTTCTCCCACTTATTATACTTAGCTTCCAGAACTCAATTATTTGTTCAATAACTAACACTTGCACACACATTATTTATCTCACTGTTCATTCACCTAGCTATTCGAATTTAACTTCACCATCCTTGAACACCAACAAAAAACACACTTGTCATGATAACAAATCCAGTTTATTGGGGTGCTTGATTCCCCATTCTGTTGACTTTGAGCTTGCACCATGGAAACCAATTTAGGCCAACTGCAAGGAATAAAGTTCATAACAGAATTAACAGCATATGCCCAGAAGATCAGACAGTAAAAACAAATCAAAGAAAACTGAATCCAAGTCTGATTTAATAAATTGATATCTGATGACGAATTAAAATTATTGCAATTTAGAGAATGGATTACTGAAGGAGCTGTTAACCAGAACCCTCATATAACTAATACTATGAGAACAATGTGTATAAGATGCAGAAGAGAAATTTGGATTGTAAAGGGTTGTAAATTGTAAGAACCTTGCATACATGGCACAAAGTAATGGAAAAAGAGGTGAATGTGGGGAATTGGTTAAGAATAAGGAGAAAAGGGGAAAAGAATGAAGGAGGAGAGGCAGGAAACAATTGACTAAGCTAGAGACATTTTGGGAGGAGTGGGATATTTGGTGAGTCTGCAGAATTTCAGTTGTTATTTCTTTCCTTGTGTTTCCACTATTTGATTCCCTCGACAGAGGGCTACTTCTGCTTGTATTGTAGAGGAATCATGTAGTTCCTAATTTTGATTAAAACTTTGATGCTGGCATGTCCATGTTTATATTCACTTAGGCTTGTTGACTTTGACAATGAAAATGAGATTCAAATGATGATTTGCTCAGATCTGCTCTGGTGTTTGGCTATTAGTGGCCTTTTCTTTCATGTGTGTGTTTATATTCACTTTTCTTTCGACTGCTTGCCAAATAAGGTAACCAAATGCTGTTAGTCATACTTCATATGATTAGAAACACAGGTAGAGTTTAATCAATGCGAATACCAAATATGAAATAAAATATAGTACACCATTAGGCATTGTATCTTCAGGACCATATTTGCATTCTACCCTCTTTGAGAAACATGCTTTTCAATTTCAGAATAGGTTTCATTTTAGTCTCCGAATGCAACAATGTGTGTGTTTGTGTTTATGTGTATCATAAGTGCTGCATAACCACTGAATGCATAGACAAACAATGATAAGAATTTGTGTGCAGTAATCGTTACTTGGTGACTACTTAAGACTGTATTTTGTTTCAGCAGGGTCATTCGAATGACGACACCCCCTCCATCTCCCACACAGGCCGAGATTCCTTCTGATGAGACGTCTAGGAAAACTAGACAAGCCACTCGGCTAAGAAGGTTGACAGCAAGAACATTGGAGCAAGCAAGGGCAACAGTTAGTGTGAATCCAGCGACTGGTAGAGGATCCGGACCTCACAAGGATCAGTTTCATAGTTACCTTGGAGTTTGTGGCACGAGACAAGATTCCAATTGTTCACGCTAGCTGGAATGATGTACCTGAAACACTGAAGAACATGATATGGGATGACATATTGGTAAGTCCCTCATGCTGGTCATTTAATATTTGTTACACACATTCATGTTTATGCTTTTTAGTTTGACACACATGTTTTGTAGGCAGAATTCGACATCCCCGAGGGTGATAATGCCAAAAAGAAGGTGATGTCAACTGTGGCAACGCGTTGGAGGCAATTTAAGTCGGCGTTGACAACAAAATATGTGTATGGTAACACTGACGGCCAAGCAAAAGATGATCCTTTGGTTAAATATGGCATTAATGAAAAAGATTGGGTCGAGATTGCAAAAATGAGGCAAACCCCTACCTGGAAGGTTATTTCCAGTTTTAATGTTTTGAGTATCTTACAAATTGTTCATGCTTTTCCTTGGAATACATGTTTTGCATCATCGTTGACAAATGCTTATTTTTTAATTTCAAGGGGATACGGAAAAAGGCACAAGAAATTCAAAAGTACAATGACTCTCCACACTTGTTGTCTAGGGGAGGCTATGAGCTGCTAGAAAAAAAATTAATGGCTGAAAAAAGGAAGATACGAGAAGAACAAGCAGCATTTACTAAGGACCCTTCATTGTACCTCCCACCATCACCAATTTCTAGACACGAGAAATGGAAGAGTGCACGCACAAAACAATATGGCTAGATGACATCTCAAGCCGCCAAAGAAATTGCTGACAAAATTGTAAGCAACTATTACCATTAATTGTTACTGACAAACAAATCAAATACTTCAATGACAACTTCCTTTATGCCTTGATCTTGTTTTGTGTTATATGAAGAGGACTCTTTGGAAGAGCAAAGCAGGCAGGGCAGCATTGTGCCTTCAGGACGTGACGATATTTTGAACATGGCTATTGGAAGACCGGAGCATCCTGTTCGTGTACGTGGGGCTGGGACAGGGGTTACAATTACGCAGTACTTTGGTCCAGCATCGCGTTGGTCTACCACTTCATCAAACATCACTGTAGAACAGTTGGCTGATATAATTGGTAACCTAAAAGAAGAATGGCAAAGACAGGCTGAACAAGAAAACATTAAAAGAGAGGAGGTGTGGATGAGGAGGATAGAAGAGGAAAAATAGCGCACTATGGACACATTTAAAGGACAAATACAAGAAGCTATCAAGTTGGAGTTGTCACAAATTGCATCACAACATTCAGCCCCACTTCAACCAAATGATATACAAGTATTAGCAGCAAGGGTAAGCACGAAGGGAAGCTGTGCAACAGCAGAGACAAATGCATTAGCTAAAAAACCCTCTCAGTTGAATGGTGACAACGTCAGGCTGCATGTAACTGCCGAGAACTCCAATAAATTAGTGGCAGTGGGCAAACAGTGCGACAGTTTTGGCACCATCCACAACGTGCCCTATGCTGATGATGTTGTTCACGTGAGTGTGGTGGAAGTTATTTTCGGTGATGCGGAGGTTCCAATCCCTACATAAGAAATAAAGTTTGTCAAAGAAGCTTTAGGTAGTTTTGTTCCATGGCCAACACATTTGGTCAAACCCATCTTGCCTGAGGTAATAACATGTTTAATGGATAGTAACATTAATTCCTATAATTTAAAATGGTTGCTTACGTAAGTCTTTTTTAAATGTTTTGTACTCCTGTAGGAAGCAGAGAAGGATGTGAGCTCACCATTGAAGACTGTTGAGGAGGAAAAGGCAGTTGAGGTTATTGATCCATTGGGAGAGTTGGTGAAGAACTTGTTCGACATTTACCAAAGGCCCGTTGAGGTGTCATGGGATGGTGCTAAATTTGGAATCAATAATGTCCAAGATGGCTTCTTTATCACACATGCTGATGTGAGCGAGATAATATTAGGAGACAAGTGTTTAAACATCTCCATTCTACAGCTATGGCTTATGTAAGTGTATACCCATATTAGCTCAAACATTTGTACACTGTACAATTGAGTTAGCTAGTTTAAATAACCTATTAACAACTTTTATGAAAAAATGTTTTACATAGGTTTATTCATGATTGGAGTGCGAGCATTGGTTATGGAGCATTGTATGGGTTCCTTGAACCCCAGTGTATCCACAATGCAAGCAGTAGACGTCAAGAGTGTGAAAATTACATTGGAAGGTGGTTGAAGGAAGCAGGAAAACAAATTTACATAGCACCTTATTTAAACCAGTAAGTTAGCAAATAATGTTGGTCAAGTACGGTAATGTTTAACATATTGACTTAATGAAGTATCTTTACCTGTTCAGGGCCCATTGGCAGCTCGTTGTATTGTGCCTAGGCAACAATCTAGTGGTTTGGTTTTGTTCTTTGCGAAAGAAGTCGGATGCTGCCATCAAGGGTGCAGTAAACAGGTTAGTGTTGCCTCTACCGTGCCTCAATGACATAATGCACTCCTACAGCAAACCACCAATGATCGTAATGCTTTGTTTCTATTTTGAAAATAGTGCAATGAAATCAGTCACCAAAACTGCAGAGGGAAAGCCACCTCAGCATGGGCCTCAGTGGATTGAAGCAAAGGTACATGTTTATTTAAATTCCAAATGCCATATGGATGTCATTTTTGTTTGCATTGACTGAATTCACAACGTAATGTGTGTGCGTATGTCGTGCAGAGTCATGTTCAAACAGGAAATTACGAGTGTGGATACTATGTTATGCAATGGATATGGTGCATCGTAAGTGGTGGATTGAAGGATGACTGGATTCACGTATGTTTCTGATTATTGATTTACTTGTTAATGTAATTAGACGTCACTAGTTTTTACCTCATGCTATGTGATTTACTAAATTCATATATACATGTGCAGTGGTTTTCTGATCGATCAGCGCTAACAGAAGAGACCATGACCACACTCCGGCATAAATGGGCAGCATATTTTATCCAAATGAAGAAATGCGAACCAAGAAAAAATTAGATAACTTAGGAACAATTTTCGTTTCCGCCAGAATTTTATTTCTCTGCTGAGAACAGTACATTGTTTAGATAACTTGAGTTGTATATTGAATTTAATTTTCTCTCAGCTTGAACAATTTCCTATCCAGCCCTTCAATGTGGGCGTGTGCCTTGAACAATACATTGTTTCAGTTAATGCTTGAGTTGTATATTGAAATTAATTTTCTCTTTGCTTTTTGTTTCACTTAATATTTGATAACTAACTTTTTTGCTTTTACTTAATTGTCTATCATAATGTTGTCGTGTCATTAACTTTTACTGCTAGAATTGCTGACTTTAAACCCAGCTAGGTAACTTCTGCTCAGGGTGGTGGTGACAAGGACTACAAGGAGGTACCCCCACCTCCTTTGTTTAAACCTGCAGGTGAGCTGAAATTACCATCAGGGTGGTGGTGACTTTGTTGTTCCTCTAAATTACCATGTTAAGTCTATGATCTATTGGGTTTGTTTGTTGTTGTTGCTATAGGGGGACACATTAACCAAGCTGTGACCTTCAACAGATCTTATTACAAGGTAATCAGTTCAATGGAAAAATGGTTGAGTCACTAGGGATCCTTAATTAAGCTCTGTGTGTTAATTTAATGACTTTAAAATAAACAGACATTATCATGCATGTATCCTTCTAAGAAGCATTTTCATATGCTTTTAGGATTTCCAAAGTGCTTATATCATCTTTTTATTCCTTAATTATGTGCTCTTATGATTAAATTTGACTAATTAAATGTATATTTCTCCCCATTATTATGATCAGGTTCAAATTATAGGACAATTGTGCACGTACTATAACCTGAATAGTCATCCACAAGGCTTGGGTAAAAAAAAAAAACCGTAGAACCAGCACATTTTTACTGCACAATTTGTTGTTTTTAAAAAAAAATATACATTCCACGACGGTTCTACGGACACGACCGTCGTAGAACCAGCACATTTCTATGACGGTCATACTCAGCAAACCGTAGTAGTATTAGGACCCTCTCTTACGACGGTCGTCGGCAACAGAAGACCGTAGTAGTATTAAGACAATTCTACGATGGTCCTTAGGATACAACCGTCGTAGAACACGTTTATGTCAACGACGGTGCTATATCGTGACCGTAGTAGTATTAACACTGTCTCTTATGACGGTCGTCCGCAACAAAACACCGTAGTAGTAATAGGATCATTCTACGACGGTTCTCAGGAGACAACCGTAGTAGTAATAGGACCATTCTACGATGGTTCTCAGGAGACAACCGTCGTAGAACAGGATTATGTCTACGACGGTGCTGTCCCCATGGCCGTCGTAGTCTTTCGTTACTTCTACGACGGGGCTGTCCGGCAGCCGTGTTAGAATTGTGGACCATTCTACGACGGTCCGTAGGATACAACCATCGTAGAACAAGATTATGTTTATGACGGTGTTGTCCCCATGTCCGTCGTAGTCTCTCGCAAGTTCTAAGACGGGGCTGTCCGGCAGCCCGTCTTAGAATTCTATAATGTCTACGACGGTTTTCTTTGACCGTCTTTGAAAGCTATTGAATTTATTACGTCGTCGCAGACGACGACGGTCTTCAACCGACGTAGTATACCGATTTTAACCGACGTTGAATTCTGCTTTTGTAGTAGTGTTTGTAAGGAGTTTGTCATTGATATAAAGATTTATTTTTCCAATTTCCATTCCTTTTGAATGTGTCTTGGGTGCAAATATTCCACACTGAGGTAGAGGAAGGGGAGCTGACCTGTTCATTAATCCCTATTCCATTGTAAGCTCCAGAGCAAGTTACAACCTGACCTTGGCCCTGCCTTTCGAGGTCTACCACACAGAAGTCAACAATAGGCCCCAAATTGACATACCTTTCCAATACTTCCACTTAAGAACCTTTTGCATCAGGCTGTAGATTTAGTTTTATTAGCTGCATTTTACCATCAGAGATTGTCAATATGTTATGTCTGAATATGTAAGCATAAGTATTCAGCTATGGATATGCCATACTAGACTTCCAAAGTCTTTAAAGCAACATGAATAGAGAGGACAATGAAGAAAACACTTCACATATTGCAAAAGCTTCCTGATACAGATTTGTTCTTTCCCTTGTTATCTTATATTAGAGGAAAAAAATTAGAAGAAAAGAAAATATCCTTAGAAAAAAACTTGATTGTTTTGGTGAAGACGGTCCCTCTTGTATTGTCTTATTGCCTTATGTCCCTACTATACTATTTCATTTGCTCCACAAGTATAGATCCTTCCTCCACAAAACACCCTGCAATAGCAATAGCACACCTTCTCGCCCTCACTAGTCTGCGTGTAATGCGAAGGCACCACCTAAGAAACCGACAATAAAAAAATTGAAATTAGGGTAAAGAGAATAAAAATATAAGCGGTGGTTTGGTTACTAAGAGTGAGAGTGAGTAACGTAAAGTATGTGTTGTTGTGAGAGAGTGGAGCTTAGAGTGTTGAGGCAATGTTGGTGACCAGGGAAAGGGAAGGAAGAGAGAGGGAAGTGTGTTATGGAGAAGGAATCGGGGGAGCATATTTCGAGCCTGGCAAGGAATTTTGGGGGTTGGGATTTGGAAACCTAAAGGGGAGTAAAGATTGAGAGGGGAAGTCTAAGAGTCAGGACGAAAAAGTGGAGAGAGAAATTAAATTTTAAAAATAAAAAATAATATTCTAAAACGGTTTTTACAAAACTGTCTTAGAATGATAGTCTTTTAAGGCGGTTTTATAAAACCGTCCTAGAATGACAGTCTTCTAAGGCGGTTTTCGTAAAACCGTCATAAAACTTTTGTATTTATTTACGAAAGTGCCACCGTGTTTCTTTCTAAGTCAGTTATTGATCGACTGATGTAAAATCAACGTCGTAAAAAATTATTTTTATAGTAGTGATGAAAAAGAAAATCATATAAAGAAATTAGATAGGAAAAATGAAAAAAAAAATATGAGAAGAGATTAAAGAGGAACAATAATCTTAAATTTTCAAAAAGTAAAATAACTCAAATGTGTTGACTTTCAGCTCATAAAGGAGAACACGTGTGGGCCCATTCCAGCAAAAGTGAACGTGAGAGACAAATAGAATGTAGAGTGTTGCTAGGTGCACCCAGCATTTTTGCTGGTGCACCCAACACTTGAAGTGAAAAGCCCGTAATACTCCTGGCTTATTTTTTTAAAAAAAAATGCGAGACTCTCTCTGTCCCGCCCGCGTTTTGGCTTCTTCTTCCTCACCTCAACCGTTTTCGTCTTCTTCTTACTCACCTCATCGGCGTTTCCATTTGTCACCATTGTTGCCGTGAAGAGGAGGTTGCCGCGAAGAGGTTCTTCTTCTTCTTCAGCCATCATTTTTGTCGTGAAGAGGAGCTTGCCGTGAAGAGGTTGTCGTGAGGTGCATTGAGGAGGTTTCTATGAAGAGCAACGCCACCGTCCACCGTCGAGGGAGCTTTGTCACCGTCCACCGTCGAGGTAAGCGCCGTAACCATGTCGTTTAGTTCATTGTTGTCGGAGTTAGGTTGATCTGCTAGGGTAGTATGTTGATCCGTAAGTGGAGATGAGCGTGTTACAGTTCAACTTCATCCGTAAACAACCTTTCAAAAATGAAATCCTAACAACCTTTCAAATAAATAATTGACTGAATGACAGCCCTACAGTCAATGAAATCCTGACAACTTGCATGACTTTGAGTCAATGAAATTTGCATTAGACTAATGAAATCAGTGATGGAATTTGCGGTAGACATTTACAGATCATGGTTAGGACCCGAGGATTAGGTCGTGCCTTAGGTCACGATACTGGCAGAGGTGTGGGCAGAGGAGATCGTGATGATTCCGATGATGCTCCACAGCGTCGACAGCCTACAGCATCCCCACGCAGGCAACGAGTACCTGTCACTACTGCGAACAATGAGCCAGTGGTCCTTGCAACAGAGGTTGAGGGAGCTTTGATTGAGGCTGATGTATATGCGGATGAGCCGATGGCAGGAGGTGATGTACAGGATACTGGGGCAGACAATCCTGCAAACACAGGCGCACAGGCTGCTGAGGATGAGCCTAAGGGATTTTCAGGTGGTCTGAGGGACCCATCCGTGCTGACCGAGTACGCGGATTACGTTGCAGGCAGCGTATGGACGGGAGAGGTATTTATCATATTGAGTTTTAGTTAGTTGTTAATTATACTTTATCATTGAAATTTGTTTTCCTTTAAAAGATGATGTTAACGAATTGTGTGTTCCTTTATACTTCAATTCAGGAGCGTCCTGAGTTGAAGTTATCCTCTCATAGGAGAAACATGCATAGTTTAGGCATGCCTGTCCCTGCCATTGAGGGGCTAGTTGCTGGGACAGGACTAAGTCCTCTGATCGTGTGCTTGATAGACACTAGCGATCGGGGACTTTTGTCGTTGTTTGTCGAGCGGTGGTACCGGGAGGCTTCTAGTTTCCATCTCCCTGTGGGAGAGGTGACAATCACACTGGACGATGTCGCGTCTCTTCTACATCTGCCTGTGGTTGGCGACTTGCATGTCTTTCAGCCCGTGCACGTGGATGATGTTGTACAGATGCTGGTGGAGTTATTGATGGTCACTGCAGAGGCTGTCAGGGCTGAGACAGCGCAGTGTCATGGACCGTACGTACTCCTGTAATGGGTACGTGATATCTATGAGCGGCGATGCCACGTAGGACATTGGACAACTGCGGCTCGCGCGTTTCTTCTTCATCTTCTAGGTTGCACTCTTTTCGCTATCAAGAGTGCAACCCATGTTTATGTTGTATTTTTGGAGGCCTTTCGTGACCTCAATCAGATTGGGAGGTATGCTTAGGGAGTAGCTGCGTTGGTGCATATGTACGACCACCTGAATGATGCTTCTATCAGCACCAGTCGACAGCTTGGTGGTTACATCATGTTGTTGTAGGTAACAAACATGTTTTTGATTCGTTGAGGTTCAACAATGTTTAACTTGAAATTTTTTTAGACTTTCATTATTAATTTTTATGATTTTCATGTTACCTTTGTAGTGCTGGATATACGAGCACTTTCCCTCAGTCGTGGAGTCCACTGTTGATCCGAACTATGATGAGGATTCACCGCGTGCCTGTATGTGGATTGCTACAAAGAAGATCGTGAAGAGCATACGTACACCGATGTACAGGGAGCACCTGGACCGAATCCGGATTTTTGATGTCTGTTGGATCCCATATAGGGAGCACCGACCGGTCCAGGACTTCCATATGATTTCATGCTATTCCGATCTGCTGCGTTGGGGGCCCGTTGTTGTGTATTACCGACCAGAGAGGGTCATGCGGCAGTTTGGATACACCCAGACCATTCCTACTCCGCCTGCCGATTCATGGGTGTCGTTTGATGATATACACGACAGGTGGATGCACTATTCGGACCATATGGCTGCAGCAGGTGACATCTGCGTTGTGCCAGCGACTACATGGACTGATTCTTCCGCATTTTGCATCCATTCGTGACACTGGGCCAGCCATCAGATCCTCGGGCAGATGGTCATGCTACGCAGCCCAGAGTTGCCCCTCAGGATCCAGACATAGATATCCATCCGGTCACGAAGCCAGCAGCACCGTCGACATCTGCAAGGTCCGATGTGGCCGAGCCGAGACATGCAGTGGTAAGTGTTACTAATAATTTATGTCATTTATGTCAATTTTTTCATAATAATTTGTCTAATTTGTTTGTTTTGTATTTAACAGGAAGCTTGCTTTGCGATTGCGGAGAGGTTGGAGAGCCATCTCAACCTAGAGGTGGTCACGCCAGGCACATCGACACATGTGCTGATCGAAGAATGCCTCAAGATTGCCAAGAGTGTCACACAAGACCCGCTAGTATATGTTAGGTCTCGACGCAGGCGGTGAACGGATCAGTCATAGTTTATTTACACATTTTATATTGAAATTCAATGTATATGTTAGGATTGGCTAATCTAGCTTAATGGATGATATTAGGATTGTGATCAACTCGCTACCTATTAAATAATTTTTTGAAAAGTGCTTTTTTAAATATGTTTTAAAATTTAATTATCGCTATACTAGGTATAATTATAAGCACCTGGTTGATGTCGTCTAGATGATCGATCCAATCATGAATCATAAACTGAATCCAAGGGCTCAACAAAATAAATTAATAACAAATCAAACTAATGATAGGCTCATAAACTGAAACAATCAAAATTAAGCTCAACTAGCAGTAATAATTTTCATGTTTATAATTATTTTTTTTCATCTTAATTAATATTTGTGTGAATTTGTTCATTAAAGATTAATCTTTACTCGAGAGCTTTACTAATCATCTTAAGTAGGATTTCTTCATTCAATCATATTTTTTCATTCAAAATATTTAGATCCAAGATTTTGCTTAAGGAAATCAAACATAATTAGTAATAATTTAAGATCTTAACTCTTTGGGAGCAACAAAAGTAGTTAGTAGCTATTATTATTGAAAAAACCATAAAATTTTATTTTTAAATCAAATACTTGAAAAAAAAAAAGAAATTGAAGAGTGGTGGATGTAAATATAACAAACTAGAGAGGGTAAAATACAAACACTTCTTTCCCAAAATATAGTCTCAACCAATTAGTTGCATCTGATAAAAATTTCGCGTAATTCTATTAAGGTTTAATTATATTTTTAGTCCCTCAAATTAAAAAAATATATTTATTTAGTTTGCAAATAAAATTTTATATTTTTATTCTTTCAAATTAAAAAAAAAATTCTTTTCAATTTCTCTCCTCAAATAAAAATCCGTATTTCTTAGTTCCTTAAATTTGGTGTAACATTTATATTTTATTTTAAGAGACTAAAAAATAAAACCTTCTAATTTGAAGCATTATACATTATATTAAATTAATAGTTGACTCATATAATTTATTTATTATCTTGATTTCCATATTTTGCATAAGAGTTAAATATACTTTGTTAAATATTTTTAATTAGTTCAACATTAAATTATTTTTAATTTATGAAAAAATATATTTTAATTAAATTTTAATATTATAGTAGTTTCTTTTAAAAAAATGAACTACTCGAGTTTATATAATTTGTCTAATTGTAATCTTTACAATTAATTGTTAATTTTCATTTGTTGTAGTTGTTTTTTTTTATATTTAAAATAAATTTGCAACACCGACAAAAAAGTAAAAGTAGTAGAAATAAAATTTAACAGAGAACGACAAGTCGTCTTCCATTTCAAGAAAAACAAAAAAAGAACGATTATGCGATACATGAATTCAAACAGTACATTAACTTCAACATAGTAGAACGAAATTAAATTTGCATCAAATACTACAACTAACTCATGCTAATTTTGCGACAAGGACAACTCGTCTTCCATTTCCATTACAGGTTTACTAAAAATAACTAAAATTTCTATTGGCTCAATCTTTTTCCAGTAGTTAGACTCAATTAACATCTTTATCACGTCATCGTTGGTTTTGAGTTCAATTATTTCGAATTTGATAACTTTTATAAATACTCATGGTGGCTTGGTTGTTAAAAAAACAATCGTCTTACCGTTTGTGTTTCTTGATCAATACCATAAGGGGGAATCCCATGAGGCACAACTTGCTTGATCAAATCCTTCAGTTCATCCATGGTACATCCGGAAGAAATGTCAAACTTCAATGCTACAGGCGGTAAAGGACAACGTTCTTTTAAATAAACCTGTTGTACATGTGAAAAAAGTGTTAACTCAATCCTACAAAACTTATTGCATAAATATAAAAAAAAACACTTCATATCTACAATGTACCTCAACAAAATGATTGTCATACACATGACTGATACAAATTATACAATGCAATGAAGAATTTGTCAGTGGTTGACTTCTAAGAGGAAAGAAAGTCATGCTTTGTTGTTTAGACAAGGATACAACGATTACATTATATCTTGATGCATTGACATGTCCCATGTCCGTTATATCCATCCACTTATTTGTAGTCACCTAAATGAAACAAATATACATGTCAAACTTAATTGTAAAGTTAAGTATTAAAAAGCAAAAACATAACTTACATACCTTGGTTAACCCATCAACATGTAGTGACATCCTTAATTCCTCAAATCTCTCCGTGCCACCAAAGAGTCGGGTATAGTCTTCTGAGAATTTCCCAAGTTCTTTAAGAAGATGGTAGAGGACCACCAACCAAGAGTCTTCACCCATACCTAATAAACTGGGAACCGACCGATATCCACAGTTACCATCAGCTTTGACATCAACAATGTTATCAATGAAGTCATGCATAAATGGTTGAAACTGATCCAACATGGGCATCATTGTTCTTTGATTCGGTTGCTCAGAGGATGATGCAGTACGCCTCACTGACGAATTGCTATTTTGCATAGATTCAAAGGCATCTACATACTCCCAGTAAGATGGATCGCGCTTTGTTGACCTTGGGTTCCTACTCATAGGTTTCTTCGGTGCCCCCTTTGTGTTAACCTTTGCTGGAGGAGGACACATCGAATTCTGATCAGGGTATGCAATTTCCCAAAGTTTAGTCTTTAGAGTAAACTTGCCACAAACATCAAGTTCTTCGAATATTTTGGATATTGTTTCAATTTCTGCCTTGATGCTCACTTCAGGCTCACATAACCCTTGGTCTGAAAAACTTAGTCTCCTCCAAAACATATGGATTGAATCCAGTGGGATGCAACCACCAACATATTTGGATAGCTCACAAGCATAAGGAAGACCAAGAGTGGTTCTCACCACACAATCAACTTGAGGGATTCTTGCCAGCATAGTCAACACACTTTATTTCAGCAACAATCTGATTTAAAGCATACCTTGAAACCATTCCAAGAACCCTCCTGTATAAGGTTTTTTTTTTTGAAGACATGCCCAAGGACATGTGTACTTGTTTCAAATGATGTTTTAATATTTGTATGCTGCAACGTAATCATGTTGTTCATGGCATCCCACACATTGCATAAGTCTCCAAGGCTATTTTGTAACAATCTTTTTAAAGAAGAGTGAGCAGATTCAACCCTACATTTCAAATACACAAATAAAAATAAACATATACAATAATACAATTCCATCAATTCATCAATGTTAATAAAAATAGTTGAAAATTTCATATCTGTTTGTTGTTGTGTTTCCTAAGTGCATCACCTTATTAGTCCAGGCGGAAATTTTTTTTCCTTGTGTGGTATTATCCATGTTTCCTTGACATAGTCAACAAACATTGGCCAAGGTGAGCAAGCCATTTCGAACTTCTTCAGGCATTCATCAAACTGTTGTTCTGAAGGACAATCAGTTAGACATCCCCAACAATCGATGACATAATCCCAAGCATTTTTTTGCCCAATTAGTGATTTACATTTGGCCTTCACATTCTTGTTTATGTGAAAACTGCACAACAAATTTGTACAATAAAGGAATACAGCCTTCACTGCATTCATCAAAGCTTGGTCTCTGTCAGTGACAATAACTCCAGGGAGGGCATCACGTGTTGGATAAAGTGGCCTCGGAATAATTAAGAAGGGGGGGTTGAATTAATTATTAATGAACCTTTACTAATTAAAACTTATCTTTCTTAATATTATTAGATTCAATTATGCATTTACTAGAAAGTAAAGAATAGAAATAGAAACTTCAACCAAAAGAAAAAGCGATAATTAAAGTGCACAGCGGAAAATAAAGAGTGTAGGGAAGAAGAAGACAAACACAAGAGTTTTATACTGGTTCGGCAACAACCCGTGCCTACATCCAGTCCCCAAGCAACCTGCGGTCCTTGAGATTTCTTTTCAACCTTGTAAAATCCTTTACAAGCAAAGATCCACAATTGATGTACCCTCCTTTATTCTTTTTGAACAACCTAGTGGATGTACCCTCTACTAGAACTGATCCACAAGAGATGTGCCCTCTCTTGTTCTCAGTCACAACAACCCAAGTAGATGTATCCTCTACTTGTACCACAAAGGATGTACCCTTCAATGTGTTAAGACAAAGTTCTCAGGCGGTTAGTCCTTTGAAACTTTGTGAAGGGGAAACAAAAGATATCTCAGGCGGTTAGTCCTTTAAAATCTTTTGTTTATGGCAAAGGGAAGAATCAAAAGAATTCTCAGACTGTGTCATTTTGAATTCGTTGACAAGGGAGAAGGGAGATACAAAAGAATTCAGACGGCTAGTCCTTTGTTCTTTTGGAAAAGGGAGAAGAGAGACACAAAAAGAATTCAGGCGGTTAGTCCTTGTCGAATTCTTTTTGGCAAAGGGAGAAGAGAGACACAAAAGAATTCAGGTGGTTAGTCCTTCGTTCTTTTGGAAAAGAGAGAAGAGAGATACAAAAAGAATTTAGGCGGTTAGTCCTTGACAAATTCTTTTTGGCAAAGGGAGAAGAGAATGAAAAAGATGAATAGCACAAGTTTTTGAACAAAGAACTTTTCTTGGAAGAGAAAGTTTTGAACAAAAACTTTTAGAAAGATGAAGAGAAAAAGAATCAGAAAAATTCTGTAAAAAGAAATCAAAGAAGATGTTGAAAGATAGAATGATTGAAAGAGATGATGGATCATATTTAAATTCATGCCATGGTCACATATTTATAATCTCTTGATGACTCAAGTCAAAGTTTGTGACTCTTGGCAATTTCTTTTAAAACTAGTCACTTAGAAAAGTTGTGACTTTTGAAAGAATCTTCAGAAACAAGTCACTTGAAGAATTGTGACTTTTGGAAATGAATTTTTCAAAAACAGTCACTGGTAATCGATTACCATTAAGGTGTGATCGATTACACATCAACAAATGTGACTCTTCATTTTGAACTTTGAAAATCTTAACATTTCAAAACACTGGTAATCGATTACATGATTATGGTAATCGATTACAACTTTGTAAATCAGTTTGAAAAACAATGTTGGCTACTGGTAATCGATTACTACCTTATGGTAATCGATTACCAAAGAGTAAAACTCTTTGGTAAAAGATTTTGTGAAAACTTCATGTGCTACTCAATGTTTTGAAAAACTTTTTAGTACTTATCTTGATTGAGTCTTCTCTTGATTCTTGAATCTTGAGTCTTGAATCTTGATTATTCTTGAAACTTGATCTTGAATCTTTGCTTAAACTTTTCTTAACTCTTGATTCTTTGGCATCATCAAAATAAACCTTGGAAAACATTGCTTCCACAATCTCCCCCTTTTTGATGATGACAACCCTGAAATCAAGAAACACATACACATTCTTTTTCCTAGTCGATCACTCACTTAATTCTCCATATTCTCCCCATTTGCTTTTGAGTTTAAGCTTCACATGAAATTAAGTTATTTAATTATATGAGTTCTTTAATCCCTATATGAGTTCTTGATTTAATCCATATTTTCTCTCCCCCTTTGGCATCAACAAAAAGTCAAAGTGCATAAGAAATATAAAACATACATAAATGACTAATCATACAAGAGAATAGAAAAACAATCAAACAAGATAACTTAACCATTCATCAAACTTAGAAAGATAATACTTCATAGAATGTCATATAATCCAGAAAGTCATTCATAATAACCAAATAAAAATGCATACCTCTAGTCATATATTATCAAAATCGTAGAAGCAAGCTTCATTGCTTTATGATAATGAATCAAGATTGATTCAAGGTGTTTTGATGATAACAAAGATGATGACAAAAAGCCTAAGAGAATGATTTCAAGGTTGAGTCAAGAACAATTCAAGAATCAAGAGAAAGTTTCATCAAGAAGATTCAAGATTCAAAGATTCAAGATTCAAGAATAATCAAGATCAAGATTCAAGACTCAAAGATTCAAGAATCAAGAGAAGACTTAATCAAGATAAGTATTAAAAAGTTTTTCAAAACATTGAGTAGCACAAGAAGTTTTCACAAAATCATTACCAAAGAGTTTTACTCTCTGGTAATCGATTACCATATTATAGTAATCGATTACCAGGGGTTTTAAAACGTTAAGATTTTCAAAATTCAAAATGAAGAGTCACATCTGTTGATGTGTAATCCATTACACCTTTATGGTAATCGATTACCAGTGACTGTTTTTGAAAAATTCATTTCCAAAAGACACATTTCTTCAAGTGACTTGTTTCTGAAGATTCTTTCAAAAGTCGTATCTTTTTAAGTGATTAGTTTTAAAGGAATTGCCAAGAGTTACAAGTTTTGACTTGAGTCATCAAGAAACTATAAATATGTGACCTTGGCATGAAACAAATTATTCATATCAATCATCTCTTTCAATCATTCTATCTTTAAATCTATCTTTCAACATCTTCATTCATTTCTTTCAGAACTTTCTGGTTTCATCTTCTCTTCATCTTTATAAAATTGTTTGTTCAAAACTTTCTCTTCCAAGAAAAGTTCTTTGTTCAAAAACTTGTGCTATTCATCTTTTTCATTCCCTTCTCCCTTTGCCAAAAAGAATTCGCCAAGGACTAACCGCCTAAATTCTTTTTGTGTCTCTCTTCTCCCTTTTCCAAAAGAACGAAGGAATAACCGCCTGAATTCTTTTGTGTCTCCCTTCTTCCTTGTCAAAGAATTCAAAACGACACAGTCTAAGAATTCTTTTGATTCTTCCCTTTCCCACAAACAAAAGATTTTAAAGGACTAACCGCCTGAGAATTCTTTTGTTTCCCCATTCACAAATTTTCAAAGGACTAACTGCCTGAGAACTTTGTCTTAACACATTGGAGGGTACATCCTTTGTGGTACAAGTAGAGGGTACATCTACTTGGGTTGTTGTGACTGAGAACAAGAAAGGGTACATTTCTTGTGGATCAGTTCTAGTGGAGGGTACATCCACTAGGTTGTTCAAAGAGAACAAGGGAGGGTACATCCCTTGTGGATCTTTGCTTGTAAAAGGATTTTTACAAGGTTGAAAAGAAATCTCAAGGACCGCAGGTCGCTTGGGGACTGGATGTAGGCACGGGTTGTTGCCGAACCAGTATAAATCTCTTGTGTTTGTCTTCTTCTTCCCTACTCTTTTAATTTCCATTGTGCACTTTAATTATTTCTTTTACTTTTGGTAATATTAAGAAGGATAGATTTTTAATTAGTAAAGGTTCGTTAATAATTAATTCAATCCCCCTTCTTAATTATTTCGAGGCTACTTGATCCAACAAAAATAATTAAGTTTAAAACTTCATAACCATAAACAACCAAGAGCAAGTAAATATAATCATCATGTTCAGTTATACTAATCAAATAATAAAAGAAATACTAAGTATTCAAATGTCATAAAAACATATACATATACAAGGCTTAAAAACAAAATATAATTATAATCTAAATCTATTATCAGAGAATCAAAACTTAATTCTAACTAACAAAAATTAGTTATGAACACATACATGGTAACTTATTACTTATCTCAATTATTTTAGCATCTCAATATAATTTTGACAAAAATCCAATCATGTCAAATTATACATAAATGGATAAACATACAAGAAAGAAAAAACTTATAAAAATCAAACAAGATAATAAATCATCCACAAATCATAATAAAAACATATGTATCAAATAAGTCATAAGTCATCAAAAGTAACCAAGTAGAACCATAACACATAAAGCGACTAACAAGTTTTAAACTTTTAGAAAATAAAGTACTAATAAAGTTTCAAAAACATAATTCACTAAGTACCAAATAAGTAAACAAGATAATCAAGTTTAAACATATAACAGAAAGACATTAAAACAAACTATTTTGCACCCATAAAAAAAACATATTCATAACCTTTAAATATAATAAAAAATTATAATAACTCTCAAACATAATCAATCATCAAACATTTCAAATTAAATTAATTAAATTATCAATCAACTAACTATGCACAATAATTTCTATTCCAAAAAAAAATATAATTTTTTTATTTCAATTTCAAATTTCCAATATTAAATTTTAAATTTCAAATTCCAACTTCTAACTTCCAATAACTTCCACTTCCATTTCAAACTTTCAACTTCCAGTAACTTTCATTTTCAACTTCCAACTTCCATTTTCAACTTTCAACTTCCAATAACTTCCAAATTTTAATTTTCAAACTTCCAACTACTTGGACACAATTACCAAAGACAAAAAAAATCAATCATGTATATTATTTAAACTAAATATAGTTAATTAATTATAATAAATTTTAACATAATCAACTAATTTTGGACTTATCTTCAATTTATAGAACTAAGTCTGTTCTACTGTAATCGATTAATTAAATACTAAATTTTAAGTATCAAATAACAATCATCAACACTTATTATGTTAATTATTTACTTAATTCAATTATTCTAACATGTCAAAACATTTTTTTTATATTTTTGAACAGAATCTAATCATTTTAGAAACAAAACATAAGCAATTCAAGCATTAATCAATTCAGACAAAATTCAATTAATCATACATATTCAAAATTAAAACTAAATATAGTTATTTAAACATTGTAAACACAATCAAACAATTTCAACAATTATTTTCTATTAGCCACAAAAATAACTTAACTGAAAATACTAATCATACCTTAATTCATAGAGATGACTTAGATGTTACCTCTTTTGAGATTTTACTGATATTGTTTTCGTCGTATGTAACATGCCCACTTTTCTTGGGGGAAATGGTTATAAATTTGGATACATCTCCTGTCATATGCTTGGAACATCCACTGTCGATGTACCACTTCTTCCTTATGGATTCTTCTTTGTTGTTTTCATGAGATTTTGTCATGAGACACAAGTTGGCTTGGTCTTCATCATGATCTTGGAATAACCTATTCCTGAAAATACTTTTGAAAAACAAAGAATTTAAAGAGGTCATGAATGTTGAAGTTGTTAAACTTTCTACAAGATACCAGCTCTGATACCACTTGTTGGATCAAGTGGCCTCAGAATAATTAAGAAGGGGGGGGGGTTGAATTAATTATTAATGAACCTTTACTAATTAAAACTTATCCTTCTTAATATTATTAGATTCAATTATGCTTTTACTAGAAAGTAAAGAACAGAAATAGAAACTTCAACCAAAAGTAAAAGCGATAATTAAAGTGCACAGTGGAAAATAAAGAGTGTAGGGAAGAAGAAGACAAACACAAGAGTTTTATACTGGTTCGGCAACAACCCGTGCCTACATCCAATCCCCAAGAGACCTGCGGTCCTTGAGATTTCTTTTCAACCTTGTAAAATCCTTTACAAGCAAAGATCCATAAGGGATGTACCCTCCCTTATTCTCTTTGAACAACCTAGTGGATGTACCCTCCACTAGAACTGATACACAAGAGATGTACCCTCTCTTGTTCTCAGTCACAACAACCTAAGTAGATGTACCCTCTACTTGTACCACAAAGGATGTACCCTCCAATGTGTTAAGACAAAGTTCTCAGGTGGTTAGTCCTTTGAAACTTTGTGAAGGGGAAACAAAAGATATCTCAGGCGGTTAGTCCTTTGAAGTCTTTTGTTTATGGGAAAGGGAAGAATCAAAAGAATTATCAGACTGTGTCATTTTGAATTCTTTGACAAGGGAGAAGGGAGACACAAAAGAATTCAGGCGGTTAGTCCTTTGTTCTTTTGGAAAAGGGAGAAGAGAGACACAAAAAGAATTCAGGCGGTTAGTCCTTGTCGAATTCTTTTTGGCAAAGGGAGAAGAAAGACACAAAAGAATTCAAGTGGTTAGTTCTTCGTTCTTTTGGAAAAGGGAGAAGAGAGACACAAAAAGAATTCAGACAGTTAGTCCTTGGCGAATTCTTTTTGGCAAAGGGAGAAGAGAATGAAAAAGATGAATAGCACAAGTTTATGAACAAAGAACTTTTCTTGGAAGAGAAAGTTTTGAACAAAAACTTTTAGAAAGATGAAGAGAAAAAGAATCAGAAAAATTCTATAGAAAGAAATGAAAGAAGATGTTGAAAGATAGATTGAAAGATAGAATGAATGAAAGAGATGATGGATCATATTTAAATTCATGCCATGGTCACATATTTATAATCTCTTGATGACTCAAGTCAAAGTTTGTGACTCTTGGCAATTTCTTTTAAAACTAGTCACTTAGAAAAGTTGTGACTTTTGAAAGAATCTTCAGAAACAAGTCACTTGAAGAATTGTGACTTTTGGAAATGAATTTTTCGAAAACAGTCACTGGTAATCGATTACCATAAAGGTGTAATGGATTACACATCAACAAATGTGAGTCTTCATTTTGAATTTTGAAAATCTTAACGTTTTAAAACCCCTGGTAATCGATTACTATAATATGGTAATCGATTACCAGAGAGTAAAACTCTTTGGTAATGATTTTGTGAAAACTTCTTGTGCTACTCAATGTTTTGAAAAACTTTTTAATACTTATCTTGATTAAGTCTTCTCTTGATTCTTGAATCTTTGAGTCTTGAATCTTGATCTTGATTATTCTTGTAATCGATTAAACATCAACAAATGTGACTCTTCATTTTGAATTTTGAAAATCTTAACGTTTCAAAACACTGGTAATCGATTACATGATTATGGTAATCAATTACAACTTTGTAAATCAGTTTGAAAAACAATGTTGGCTTCTGGTAATCGATTACTACCTTATGGTAATCGATTACCAAAGAGTAAAACTCTTTTGTAAAAGATTTTGTGAAAACTTCATGTGCTACTCAATGTTTTGAAAAACATTTTAGTACTTATCTTGATTGAGTCTTCTCTTGATTCTTGAATCTTGAGTCTTGAATCTTGATCTTGATTATTCTTGAAACTTGATCTTGAAACTTGAAACTTGAATCTTTGCTTGAAACTTTGCTTAACTCTTGATTCTTTGGCATCATCAAAATAACCTTGGAAAACATTGCTTCCACTTGAAAACTTTTCTTAACTCTTGATTCTTTGGCATCATCAAAATAACCTTGGAAAACATTACTTCCACATCACGCTTTAAAAAAAGGCCTCGGAAGCGTTGTAAAGCCTGTACCAAATTATTAACGCGTTCACACTCCACATATGCAAAACCGGCAGAGAATGTCATCCCAATCGGTGTCACCCCAACAAAATCGAGTAGTGGGAGTCTGTACCAGTTTGTTTTGTAGGTGTTGTCTATCAAAAACACCAAATTACATGCATTGACTAACTTCACTGCATCAGGGTGACACCAAAAGATATCACAAACCACGTCTTCATCCTTTATTTTGTGCGAACAAATATACTGATCACGTTCAAGAAGCTTCATCAGATGTTGCATTTCAAGATCACTTCCTCTTATGGAAGAACGAAATGCACTTCTTGCATTGTATATCTGTTTAATGGTCGTAAAGCTATTGGCATTGTGTTCCTTCAGAATTAGCAGAATGTTTCTTGGCTTCACCATGGACTTCGTCATATCATCAATAAGTGTTTTTTCAGCTTTAGTCAATCGCCCCACATATGGATGTCCAACTAATGAGTTGGCCTATTCATGATTATGCACTCCACAAACCAACTTCACCATCCAGCCTTCTCCTCCAACCACTGGCTTGCACCGAAGCTTGAAGGGACACCCACATTTCCTAGTCCCAGTGTCTCTTCTGATAAATTCTTTTTTCCTACGCCTATACTCGCCACTCCTTTCACAGCCAATTAACACAAACGAAGTCCTTCCTCTACTACCTGTGTTTGTGTTCGACCTTATAATCACCGCCACAAATTCATTTTCATGAGTAACGGATCGAGCCCACCGCAAAACATCCTCTCGACTGTCAAACACCTACAAAACAATCCACATAATTTAAGTTTTCTACCAGTATTCATTTTATTAAATCTCTCACAAACATGAACATTATAACCTGAGAAGTGTTGAACGCATCGTAACAATCAACATGTGGTTCATTCGCACCACATGCTTCTTCATTTTGATAATCCATATCCGCTTCTTCAGACATTATACTTTCATACATCCACTCATCTTTGTCCATCTCACCAACTCAAATAAAAAATGACCATACAAACAAATTAATAATTTTAAAAAAAGGGAAACTTAATTAAAAAAACATAAAATATTAAAAAAAATTACTTTTATGGATTAAGTTGATCCGTACGTTTCCCATAACAACTTACGGATCAAGTTGATCCGTAAGTGACTTATAGATAAACGTGATCCGTAACTGATCTGTATGTCCCCGACAGCGGCACCACCTTCTGCGTACCTCGTATACCGTCGTCGACCACCGCAACGCTTAACACCGATACCTTCACCTTCACCGCACCTAACCGTTCACAACGAACCCACGAATCGGAGACAATGCCACACGAAAAACAGAAAACGAGAGAAACACATGCAACAAAAATGGCGTACAGTGCATTTCCAGGAAAAAATAAACGTTTATAATGAAAAAGAAGCCAGGGGCATTTTTGCCATTTAAAAAATTGCTGGGTGCACCTAGCAACCCTCTAGAACGTAACGGAGAAAGCATTGATTACTACAATGAGAAGGACTATCAGTTTCTATATTCCTCTATTCAAGCCCATGATGGTCACTAACTAGCTGAATTTGCTGGCCCTTTTGTTTTTCCTTCAACCTTTGGTGAGCAGGTTCAATTTTAGCATTTTTTTTCCTTTTCATGAAAGGCTTTGCCCTAATGTTATTTTACTTTTTCGGAATACACTACTAAAAAATGGTTTTTTACGACACACTTTTTAAGGCGGTTATCATAAAACCGTCTTAGAATCTCAGCAGTGGAAATTTTGTAAATAACAAGAAATGAACTACGACGGCTTTATCAAAAACGTCTTAAAAATAGAGTGTTCAAAGACCGTCTTCTTATACCCGTTTTTAAAATTAGTGTCTACACCCCCTTTTTATTTCTGCCCTAGCTAGCCTCACTCAAAATATTACCTTCCGCCATTTCCGTTTCGTCTTCGCCTTCCATGACTCCAGAGCCTTTCCTCACCACTCCACTCTCTTTCTTTCTCAGCGCGTAAACCATGGCTTTGTTGGTGGAGAAAACCACACAAGTGGTCTCAAGTACAAGGTCAATGACCTTTCGTAGGCCGAGGTCCGTTGGTGCTCCTGCAACATCTTCTCCACCTAGGACCACGCCGCCGCCGCTATTGCCTGTGATAGTGCTGTCGTCTTCGCCTGGAAGAGGGAGACCCTCCAAGAGTACTGGTGGTGCACCGAGCGTGCCCTCGACTGGGCCCTGGCGGAGGACCCAACCTCATCGTTGATGATGGTGGTGACGCTACCCTCCTCATTCACGAAAGTGTCAAGGCCGATGAGCTTTATGAGAAGGTTTTAGACACATCCAAAGAATCATGAACAGGACTTGAAAAATCAGAAGGTAATTCCTTGATTTAGAGATTTATGTTTGCGGTCCATATTTAACATTCACATTTGATGGATATATTTGAGATAAAAATTTGTGTTTTTTTTTAGATTTATTCCTTTGCTTCAAAAAAAATGTTTCTCTTATCTTAATTTTTTTTTTATTTTCGCCTCTCTTGAGTGTATAATTTCTTATGAATAGTTTATTGTAAAGATTTGATGCATTAACACCATTATTCTTTCACGATTACTCTTTGACACATGTCTTTTTGTTTATTTATTTGTTTTTTCTCTTCTTCGAGTCTGAAAACATCCCACAAAAATTGAAAAATGCTTTTTTATTTTTCCAAACCATGACATACTGGAATAAAGTCTAATGAACTGTTCCAGTTGAAGCAAGGATTGCTTGTAGATTTTTCTGATGCTAAACTTAATGAAGTATTGAAATCAAACAATTTGGATGTAAGTGATGAGATAATTTGTTTGTCTCTATCAAAGTTTCCCTTTCCTTTCTTCTTATTCATACCAATTCTATATATATTGTTGTCTGAATAATTTTCTCTCTTTCTCCCTGTGTGTACAGTGTGTGTGTGTATAATTCCCTTGGGTTTTTGCTATTAACTTGTATGTGACCCTAATATATTTGTGAAATCTTTTTCTGCAGAGTGTCTCAACTCAATTGCTTTTTAATATAGGAAATAGGATCCTAAGTGATATCTTTGAAAGGAAAAATGGAGATGTACCTCAGGTAAGTGGACTAAATAGTTCTACAAGAAGCAATGCATAATGTTGTTTTAT
Source organism: Glycine max (assembly GCF_000004515.6). NCBI lineage: Eukaryota > Viridiplantae > Streptophyta > Magnoliopsida > Fabales > Fabaceae > Glycine > Glycine max. The sequence continues at coordinate 34,790,322 of NC_038246.2, forward strand.
TGGCAAAATTAGTTTTTAAAAATTGCAAAATAAGTAGCTTTTCCAATTATAAATATGATTTATGTTGGCTGCTAACTTTCTCAATCATTTGTATGTTCAGTATGCTTTGCAGGTTGAGCAAACTAAATTTGAGGAGAAGAAGAAACTTGAAGAGCAGGATTTTTCTCGTTTAAAGAAAGAAAAGGTTCATAGTGAAATCAAAATTTCTGAATTGAAGCAAGACTTGGAAATAGCCAATTCTTTCTTGTGCTATCCCATATAATTTTGATGCTTTTTAGGAACTGAGAGCTGCCATGAAGTCTGTCAAAGATGATGTGATAAAAACAAAAAAGAAACTACTTAGAGGAATTCAAGTACTTTGGTAGGATACAATGTTTAAAATTTTTCGTCATTTATCATTGGTACTTATTTTATGATGGATTAGATGTATTTACAACTAACAAGATGTGTATATGTAGGAATCAAGTTGAAAGGTCTAGCTGAGGCTGCTGAAATTTATCATGTAGTTATAGATGAAAATAGGAAATTGTATAATGAAGTTCAAGATTTGAAAGGTATGTATTATATGGTGCTTATATGAAGATTGTGAACTGGTGTTTGCTTGATTGATGACCTGATTTTTTTCTTCTTTTTATTCTAATCAAGTTCGTGATTTACTATCAAACAATGGTCCTCAAAAGTGATATCCTTTTCTTTAGTATATATTCCCAGATCCACAATAGTGGGAGCTTTGTATACTAGGCTTCCCTTTTATTATAAGTTATGTGACTCTCTATATTCATAACCAGCATTTTTATTCATTTATGTATTGACATACTACTATATGCAGTATATGACACTAAACTCTAAATTTATTTAAAAACTACACTCCATTTCTATGAAGCTTACAGTAAGGAGGAGGCTGTAATGCATAAAAATGGTCTTCCAAACATTTGATGTAATCTTTTACTGTTGTACATGTGCTCATGAGGAACGAATACCACCTTATATCTTCCATAAAATGAAAAGTTTAAAATTTAAATAAAGAAAATAATTAGATATCTTTAGTGTGAATTTGTTCATACATCTGTAATTAGGAAGTGGTAATGATTCCTGCTACTAATAATGGACAGAACACAACCCATTGGTAGCTTCTTTCCCTTTATCCTAAAAAAAGGTTTATTCTTATTAGCCATTTGATTTTATATTTGTCATCTTTCAGCCACCTAACATACCTCTTTTTTCTTTCTAACCATGTAACTTCTCCAAATTAAGGCAGATCTGCTTGTGAAATATGGAGGTGTTGCTCCAAAAATGGCAGAAGAGGCTCACTCCCAAGTTATAGACCAGGTACATTATTGGTATTAATTATATATCCTCTGTCTGTCTTGCTCAATAATGCATTTGGGGGGGTGCAGAAAGCCAGGAGAATTGCTGGCGGATTTAATTTACCAATTATTGGCATACATCACATGGAAGCTCATGCTCTAGTTGCCAGGTAAAGCTATAGTTCTGTACTGAATATGTAAGTCTTCTACTAATAGATGGGTGCGGAGGCATGCTATCAATAATTGAAATGGCTATTTAGAGTCTGTTATTTCCTATTTTTAAAAACAGAAAAGCAATAAAACTTGTTTGATAATATTTGATTTAAAAATCTGTTTTCAAAACTAATATCTCTTTCTTAGTTTTTAAAACCAGAGAATCAAAACATCTCTTAAGTTGTTTTTGTTTTCTATTTTTAGTTTTCTATTACTCATGTGTTCTCTTATACTTTAACTTCTATTTTCAGAAAATCAGTTTTTGAAAATTATTTTATAGAATAGATTTTAAAAACAAAAAAAAAAACAAAACTCAATCAAAGTATCAGACACATCTTTAGTTTCTGTATATTGTTTTCTTCTACAACTTTTGTGCACCCTTTAGTGCTCCATAATAAATTATGCTTTTTGTTGTGAGTCATATTTATCTTTTTGTTATAGGTTAATTGAGAAAGATTTGCAGTTTCCATTCATGGCCCTACTTATTTCAGGTATCATTCCTATTTTTGGATTTTAGTTTTGTTAGTCAAGCACTCATGCTAGAATTTTTCTTCCTCACACCTGATCTATCTTTCTTCCTTGGATCATCAAATCATTGTTTCTTGTTTCTAGTTCTTTCTTCATGTTTTAAAGAATTTGAAATTTATAGCATGCTTAGGTAATAAGATCCATGGGGTATAAATAAATTAAGCCAGGTCAAATTTTGACAGTTTTGAAATTTGAATGAGTAGTGACTGGAAGGTGCAGAGACAAGGTACATTTTCTTCAAAGAAAAATAAGTACAAAAAGTGACATGGAAGTGATTAAATGATTCTTTATTTTTCTTCTTGAGAGATTTAATTGGAGTTCTTTCTGATTTATTTTTTTCAGGTATATAACTTTGTAAAATTGGCAGAACTTTACTATGTGGGAAGTCATGGCATGGACATCACTGGTCCAACAAAGAGTCCAAAGCAAGTGAGAGGCAAGTGCTATATATTCAATAGTCCTTATTTCTACATAACAAAATTTTCCAGGTGCTGGTTTATATTTAATTATAAAATATTACTTCAATTTTTATTTTATTTTATTTTCTATTTTTAAAAGTTTTTATAGGAAGCAGAGACAACTAAAACAATAAAATTTATTTTTAGTGTTTTCCATAAAAAAATTGAAAGAAAAAAACCAAACCAAACAGAGACATTAGGCTACCAAACAATAATCATATATGCATTCTTAATTAATTAAAAGCTTTGCCGAAAGACATTTGCGATTTCATTGCTACCAACTTTAAGAAAGTTGATTTTCTCATCCTATTTAATTTCTTTCCAGTATTAATTAAATATTAATTAATTGTGGTTTATCTAGTACTTTACTGCAAAAGCTAACTATTGAAACTAAGTTTCACAAGATGCTTGGCCTTTCATAACCTCTTTTGTACAGCACCAAAAAATTGCTTGATAAAATTTAATCTATATTACATAGTAAAAATCACCAAAAAAAGTGAGAAAATAAATAAATGTCAAACTGATGTTTTTATTTATTTATTATTTTTTATATTTTACTTCTGGGAGTTGCTACGTGCACCCAGCATTATTGCTGGGGCACCCAGCAAACAGTGAAGTGGCAAAACTGCCCTTCAGCAATTCTTCTTCCGGAAGAAGATTTTTCCGGAAACTTTCTGGAAAACCTCTTTCCGAAACTTTTCCGGAAGAACCTTCTTCCGGAAGAAGAATTTGTGTCTTCCGGAAGAACGTCATCCGGAATGTTTCCGGAAGATTTCCATTTTCTTCCGGTAGTTTTTTTAAAAAAAATATTTTATTTTGTAATAATTTACTTTTAATTGGATAAACTAATTTATAAAATAATTAATACTATTATACATAAATAATTAAATAATTAGTGAATGTAATTATGACTAATATTTATAATTTGTTTTTTACGCGCATGTCAAATATTAATTTGTGTGACAATTTAGTATAATTTAAACCATAAAAATTAATTAATTCGTAAATTTTATTAAAAATATAAATTATTTATTATGATAACATTTAATTTCTATTACAAAAGTTAATATATACTAAAAAAATGATTATTATTTTATAACAAAATGAAGAAAAAAGAATTTTCATTTTATAATAATAAGTAAAAATAAAATAATATTTAATGCGTATGTAATAACGATTTTGCCCTTGTGTAAATTTCTTTAAATTAACGTGTTCAGGCTGTGTTTTACTGCGCTTTCTTCTTTGTTTCTTCTTCCGTTTGCTTTGTTTGTTTCTTCCGTTTGCTTGCTGTTGTTTCGGTGGTGGTCCCTTTTGCAGTCTCCGTTGGTGGTCCCGTGAAGTATTTGAAGATTTGGTGGTCCCGTGTTCCGTATTTGAAGTTTTATTAGTGGCTGTTGTTCCTATTTCGTCGGAGGTACGCATCTATTTCGTTTTTCGGTTAGTTTTTAGAGAAGAAAAGCAGTAAAAAGTGTATCCGGAAGAAATTTTAGGCACAGTAGGAGGAAGGTCCGGAATGACCACTTTCGGAAGAAGGTCTTCCAGAAGTAACGAAGGCCAATTCCGGAAGAAGTGCTTCCGGAAACTACTTTCGGAAGACCTTCTTCCGGAATTGGCCTTAGTAACTTCTGGAAGAAGGTCTTTCGGAATGTTAAATTATTAGCAATTTTTTTTTAATTTCTGTTTTATAATTTTTATATATATATATATATATTTGTTAGTTAATAATGGATTATTGGTTTAATTAAGTATAATGGTATATATTGTGGATTATAATTGTTTTCTTTTATAATGGTATATATATATATTTCTGTTTTATAATTTTTTTTATTTTTGTTTTATATATGTTGTGGATTATTGATTTAATTAGGTATAATGGTATAATATTAAATGATTTAGGTAACTTAAATGTATAATGGTACAAAAATGTTTTATTAGTTGTTTATTATAGTGATAAGTTTAGTTTAAGTAAATAATGTAGTTATAAATTTAGAATATATTTGTATTAGTTGTTAGTTAATAAGTAGTCAATTTATCGATGTGGTTATATGATAATTTTAATATAGTCGTGTATGATGCATATGTGCTATTAATATGTTTGTTATTTAAGGTGTAGTAAATTTTTGGATGTGGTTATATGATAATTTGAATGTACTTGTGTATGATGCATATGTCCTTAAGATGGACGAAGATCAATGGAGGTATGACTTTGCGATGTCACAAGAAGTTCATATGGATTATGATTATGATAATCAAGAAGAATGTGGAGTGAATGAACCACATGTCGATTGTTCAAATGCTTTTAATACATCTCAGGTAATCATAGATAATTTGAGTCATTGGTTGAATTGATGGTTTGTATGAAAATTAATATGTTAGGGTTGCGTTGTAGGTATTCGCTACTCGAGATGATGTTTTGCAATGGGCTCGAACAGTTGCCCATGAAAATGGATTTGTTGTAGTGATTATGAGATCTGACACAGAGACCGGTAGCAGGGGAAGAAGTTCATTTGTGTTAATTGGGTGTGAAAGGAGTGGTACGTACAAGTCTAGAAATAAAGAATTCGTTAGAAAAGACACCGGGAGTAGGAAATGTGGTTGTCCCTTCAGGCTTCATGGGAAACCAGTGCATGGAGGGGAAGGTTGGATGGTGAAGTTGATCTGTGGGATTCATAATCATGAATTGGCGAAGTCCTTAGTTGGACATCCATACGCCGAGCGATTGACTAAGGAAGAAAAGAAAATTATTGCTGATATGACAAAGTCGATGGTGAAACCGAAAAACATCTTGCTAACATTGAAGGAACACAATGCCGACAGTTACACCACGATAAAGCAAATTTACAATGCAAGAAGTGCATATCGTTCTTCAATAAGAGGAGCTGATACCGAAATGCAGCATCTGATGAAGCTTCTCGGACGTGATCAATACATTCATTGGCATAGATTGAAGGATGAAGTTGTGGTGCGTGATCTGTTTTGGTGTCACCCAGATGCAGTAAAGTTATGCAATGCATGTCATCTGGTGTTTTTTATAGACAGTACCTACAAAACAAACAGGTACAGACTCCCACTACTTGACTTTGTTGGAGTGACACCAACGGCGATGACATTCTCTGCTGGGTTTACATATCTGGAGGCTGAGCGTGTTAATAATATTGTATGGGCTTTCGAACGATTTCGAGGCCTATTTTTAAGACACGATCGCCTCCCTCTTGTTATTGTCACTGACAGAGACCTAGCACTGATGAATGCAGTGAAAACTGTGTTTCCTGAGTCTACTAATTTGTTGTGCAGGTTTCATATCAATAAGAATGTGAAGGCGAAGTGCAAATCTTTAATCGGGGAAAAAAATGCGTGGGACTATGTAATGGATAGCTGGGGTACTTTGGTTGATTGTCCGTCCGAATACGAGTTCCATGAGTCACATCAGAAGTTTCAAGTTGCTTGTTCGCCTTGGCCGATGTTCGTTGACTATGTTAACGACACATGGATTATCCCCCACAAGGAAAAATTTATTACAGCATGGACGAATAAGGTCATGCACCTAGGCAACACAACAACAAACAGGTATTAACAACTGATTTTATTTGTTAGTAACGATTAGTATTAAATGGTATTTAATTGTTGTATATTTTCATGTTTGTTGTGTATTTTAAATGTAGGGTTGAATCAGCTTATTGGGCTCTCAAAAGAGTACTACAAAATAGCGTTGGAGACCTATGTAGTGTTTGGGATGCCATGAACAACATGATCACGCTGCAACACGTCGAAATTAAAGCATCCTTTGAAACCAGTACACATGTGGTTGGCCATGTATATAAAAAAACCTTATACAAGAGGCTTCTTGGGATGGTTTCGAGGGATGCTTTAAATCAGATTGCTTCTGAGATTGACCGTCTACGTTATCTCGGCAACAATCTCTCTTCTTGTGGTTGTGTGATGAGAAACACGCACGGGCTTCCTTGTGCATGTGAGCTTTCTAGGTATACTGCTGGCAGCATCCCATTGGAGTCAGTCCATCTTTTTTGGAGGAGACTTTGCTTTTCAGACCAAGGGTTATGTGAGATGGAAGTCACCATCAAGGAAGAAATAGAGGTCATATCTAAAAGGTTTGATGAACTTGATGTGGCTGGCAAAGTAACTCTGAAGAGTAAACTTCGAGAAATTGCATACCCTGATCATAACTCTATGTGCCCTCCTCCGTCAAAGGTGAACACTAAAGGTGCACCGAAGAAACCGATGAAAAGAAGTCAAACATCCACAAAGCGTGATCCGTCTTACTGGGAGTATGTTGATGCTTTTCATTCTGTTCAAAGCAGCAACTCTCCAGTGAAACGAAGTGCATCATGTTCTCAACCGCGTCAGCCAACAAGGATCATCCCGATGTTGGATCAATTTGCGTCATTCTTTCAAGGTTTCATTCGTGACGTTGTGGATGTGAAAGCGGACGGTAACTGTGGATATCGGTCCATTGCCGCTTTATTAGGTATGGGGGAAGATTCGTGGCCGTTAGTGCGTAATTAATTGCTTAAAGAACTTGGCAGGTGGTCGCATGAGTACATGAACCTCTTCGGTGGCACAGAGAGATTTGAACAATTAAAGTTGTCCCTACTTGTTGATGGTTTTTCAAAGGTATGTTTTTAGGTTAATTTTTTTTAATAACAATGTTTAAATTACTTACATGTGTATGTTTGGTTCATTCAGGTTAGTGTGGACAAGTGGATGGATATAACAGACATGGGATATGTGATTGTTTCACGGTATAACGTAATCCTTGTATCGCTGTCCCAACAACAAAGCATGACATTTTTCCCTTTTAGAAGTCAACCACCACCTGACTCTTCTGGCCACCGCATCATATGTGTCGGTCACGTGTTTGGAAATCATTTTGTTCAGGTACATTGAATATAGTTAGTGTAACAATTATGCAATGACTTCGCTGGTTCGTTTGGCACGGTCAGCGCATGATATAATGTTTGTTCATGTACAACAGGTTTATTTGAAAGACCATTGTCCGTTGCCGCCTCCAGCGCTGTTGTGGTCAAGCAATTGTTATTCTCAGGCAAAGCAGTGGGCAATTCCATATATTAGTAGAATGCAGCAATACACAAGCTTGATGTCATTCAAAACACACTATGTAGACCTAAATGAAGACTAAACAGGCATTGTTTATGTAATTGTATTCATTATGCGATATAATTTGTTGTAACCCGTTACTAACCAATTAATATTATCAAGTACTCGTTTGGTTAAGCAAGGAAATTGTTGGTCCAACAAAAATCATTTACGCGTGCAGCATACATCATTGTCATAATTGACAACACATAATGACATGCATGCGTATTACAGTTTGAGCGCGACAACACATTGGCTGACTTCAGTACACATTCTGAAACTAGCAGTCGCTCGACAACACATTGGCTGACTTGACTACACATTTACGCGTGTCTATTTTTTTGTAAACAAAGTTAAACAAAGGCTCGGTCACAACCATCTATATATATGGCAGACTAGGCTACTAAATCACACATTATCTTGCTTTCAAATAATCTCCCGAGTGATACACAAACTATGGCATTTCTAGGAGAAACTAGCAGTCAGACGATTGTCAACTCAAGGTTGGCTTTCATTTATCCAAATGGATCGATTATTCACAATAATATTGGGGTTTACTTCCAAACTTCAACTCCGGTGCCCTTTCGAGTACCAAATAGGTGTGATTTTGTAAGCCTAAAAACCAGAATACACAATACCCTTCAGCTATCCGACAAACAATTTTTGGATGAAATTCACTACCGGAAGCCATTCACCAATACAGGTAACCAAATTCGCTTTGAGTGTATCAAATTGATAAATGATGACGATGTCAACACAATGTTAATGTGTAATGATCAATTTTCTTGTGTTGGTCCGATTGAGTTATTATGCACCGTTGGAAGAACACCAGATGGAATAATAAACTTACTTGAACGCACTATGCCTCGTATTCATGACGCGATCCTGTATTACAACGGGAAATGGAACATGCCACCGCAGAACAAATTTGTTGGATGCGCGTTCACAGGAAAAAATCCTAAGAAATTTCAAATTCCTTCAACATGTACCATCGATGAACTGAAGAATTTAATCAAGCAAGTTGCACCTAAAGGGATTCCCCCTCTTGGAATTCACGAATCACAAACGGTAAGACGATTGTTTTTCTGCCAACCAGCTCGGTTTGAGTATTTAGATACAGTTATAAAATATGAAATAAATGAGCTGATCACCAACGAAGAACTGCTGAAGGTGTTAGTACAATCTAACTACTGGAAAAAATATGGACCAATAGAAATTTTAGCTGTCTTTACTAAATATGTTGAAGACGAGGTCAGTGGGACGTCGCTAAACAACTGAATGTGATGTTTAATTTTTTGTTTTTTCGTTGATGTAACCTTTATCTGTTTACGGCGTGTTTAATTCACATAATAAAGTTGAATGTGTTGTTTCAGTGGTCCAAAAAATTACTTGTTAAAAGGGTCCATTTCCTATTTTTTTGGATTTTGAGGCTTTGTTTTGACGTGTTAGTTGACGGAACCGGGGAACGGGACTATTTTTTTTGGGTTCTTTGACGTCCAAACATGAGAAATGGCCACCCTCCATTGTCTCAGGGCACTAGCACACCCACGCAAAAAAATTCCAAACATGGGTACTTGAACATGGAAAAAGGGTCCATTTCCTATTTTTTTGGATTTTGAGGCTTTGTTTTGACATGTTAGTTGACGGAACCGGGGAACGGGACTATTTTTTTGGGTTCTTTGACGTCCAAACATGAGAAATGGCCGCCCTCCATTGTCTCAGGGCACTGGCACACCCACGCAAAAAAATCCCAAACATGGGTACTTGAACATGGAAAAAAGGTTCATTTATGTAATTCTTACAAACAAAACTCATGATTCTAAAAACTTATGTTTTTTATGTAATTCTTACAAACATGAAAAAAGGGTTCATTTATGTAATTCTTACAAACATGGGTACTTGAACATGGAAAAAGGGTTCACTTATGAATTATTAATCATTTAAAAAACTTTTATTTTTTAAGTAATTCTTACAAACAAAACTCATGATTCTAGGTTCCCTTTTTTTAAAAATAAATTTAAAACAACCGTAAACTTCGCTTAAGGACCACAAACAATCGGAATAATAAACTATATTATAAAATAATAAACTGTGCAAAACACGTCTACTATATTAAACAAAAACTGTAATAATTATAAATATTCATGTCAACTACAACACAACAAAATAAATACAATGATCAATGGTCCGTGCGGCATCTCTGACGAGCCCTGACCGTCTCATCAGCACTGGGTCCCCCTCTCGCGATCGTCAGGCAGTCCTGCATAATGTCATATAACTCTGTGCCTGCAGTGACTATCCTAAGGTTGAGCACACGCTCCAACCTCTGTGCAATCGCCTCATATCCCTCGTAATCATCCTGTCAAAGTCATTAAAAATATTTATTATGAAATTTAAAATAAACAACAACTCATAAAACATTAAACGCGCAAATATACTTACCACATGTGGAGGGGGGTCAAATGCCACTGGAACCTGGGGGCTGGGCGACTGTATGTAGTCCTCAGGGTCTACAGCTGGTGCATCCCTCTGCTGGTCACCTGCCTGGGTCGGTGTCATGAAAGGGTGAGATATGCGGAAAAAACACTCCATGTAATCCGCAGATACCTGCCCAGGCACTAGACAAAGCTGACCCGCAGGTAGTAAGTGATCCGCAAACTCCATCCACCTGTCATCTATCTGATCGTGTGACAATCGTGCACTAACAGGCGGCGGAGGGATGCTCTGGATGTAACCGAACTGGCGTACCACCCTCTTCGATCGAACTGTGACGATCATAGGACCCCATCTGAGTGGACCCTGGAACGATGAAATCTCCTGAAACGCCCTAACCCCCCGATGCTCAGTGTACAGCAACTAGGACACATCTGTGACGGTCAAACCATCACA
>NC_038246.2:34801167-34840245 GCF_000004515.6 Glycine max
ATGAGCGAGGTCCCGGAAAGCGTCAAGGTGGACACATGCACGTATGTTGCACTCTTATTAGCAAAAAGAGTGTAACCGACAAGGTGCAGCAGATAAGCGCGAGCTGCGACAATCCACCGCCGGGCCTAACATCTAGTCTCATAAATGTCACGAACCCATCCTAATCGTACATATGCTCCATGTGTGAGTGCTGTCTCGGCTCTGGCCTCCTCGGCAGACACTTACAGCAACTCCGTAAGCAAGAATCTGGCCTCCTCCGTAGAAAGAGCGTGGAAACTGTGCAAGGCGCCAGTGATGGGCAAATGTAGGATGGATGACACATCATCCAATGTGATCGTCAGCTCTCCTACAGGAAGGTGGAAGGTGCTAGTCTCACTGTGCCACCTCTCCACAAATGCGGATATAAGTCTAGGATCGCCAGTAATAACTGAACAATCTATCAGTGGACTTAATCCTGTGGCAGCCACCATGCCTTCAATCTCAGGCACTGGCCTCCCAATCAGTGTCACCTTCCTCCCATGTGACACTAACTTCAAATCAGGACGTTCCTGATTTGAAGTACAAATTATACAATTATTAAAAAAAATTAATCATAAACAAATAAATCAACAATGACAAATAATTAACAAATTAAAATACCTGACCACTCCACACGGCATGTGCAACATGCTCGGCAAATGATGTGAGCACTGACGGGTCACGTGGACCACCAGCGAATCCCTCTGCAGCATCATCACCATCTGACCCCTCACCACTATCAGCACCCTGTGCGTCCGCACGCATCTCAGGTGCCTCCGTAGGCTGCTCAGGGACATCATCAGTCATGTCAGCGACGTCCTCAGCCATATCACGTCCCTCCGTAGTCATCTGATGAACGTGTAGTCTACGGGCTGAGGCAGTAGGCCTACGCCTCTCGGGAACATCGCCAGCATCCTCGTCAGCAGGTCTATCTCGGCCTACAACTCTACCTATGGCACGACCTAAACCTCGTGTTCTGGCCATGATCTGTAAATCATGTCGAACACGTATTTCTTTCGGTCAAAATATACACAATTTTCTTTATAAAAAAACAACTTTATTTATAAACAAATAAGACTAACTTAAATCAAATTATTTTAAAACATACACAACCTATTTTAAAAAAAAAATTAAACAACTTCATTTATAAAAAAAACACAACTAATGTAAAAAAAAATTTATTAATAAACATGCACAACTTAATTTTAAAAAAAAATTAAACAACTTCATTTATAAAAAAAAAACAACTAAATTATTTAGTAAACATCCACAAGTTAATTTTTTAAAAAAAAAATATACAACTTCAATTATTTATAAAAAAACACAACTAATATAAAAATAATTCATTACTAAACATCCACAACTTAATTTAAAAAAAAATTAAACAAACTTCATTTATAAAAAAAACACAACTAATGTAAAAAAAAATAATTAGTAAACATCCAACTCTTAATTAAAAAAAAATAAGAAACTTCATTTCTAAAAAAGAAACACAACTAAATTACTTAGTAAACATCCACAAGTTAATTTTTTTAAAAAAAATAAACAACTTCAATTATTTATTAAAAAAACACAACTAATATAAAAATAATTCATTACTAAACATCAACAACTTAATTTTTTAAAAAAAATAAACAAACTTCATTTATAAAAAAAAAAACACAACTAATGTAAAAAAAATTAATTAGTAAACATCCAACTCTTAATTTAAAAAAAAAAATAAGAAACTTCATTTCTAAAAAAAAACACAACTAAATTACTTAGTAAACATCCACAAGTTAATTTTTTTTTAAAAAAAATAAACAACTTCATTTATAAAAAAAAAACACAACTAATATAAAAATAATTCATTACTAAACATCCACAACTTAATTTAAAAAAAAAATTAAACAACTTCATTTATAAAAAAAAATACTTCATTTATAATCAAATAAACAACTTTATTTATAATAAAATAAAAAACTTTATTTATAGACAAAAAAAAACAACTACTTTCAAAATATATAATTAGTAAACATACACCACTAAAATTATATATACAAATAAAACAATAATAGGAAAAAAATATTTCCAAACATACACAACTTTATTTATACAAATAAACTACTTCATTTATAAAATAATACATAAGTAATTTTAAATTAAATAATTAGTAAATTAGTCAACTAAAATGATATAAAAAATAAACTAAAACAATTAACAAAAACAATTAACAAAAATAATATTTTTTTTAAAAAAAAAACTTCCAGAAGAAGTACTTCTTCCGGAACCTTTCCGGAAGAAGGGTCTTCCGGAAAGTGCTTCCGGAACCACTAAAAGGTCATCCGGAAAAACCCTCTTCCGGAATGTTTCCGGAAACATTCCGGAAGAGGTGTTCCGAGAGCTTTCCGGAAGACCTGTTCTTCTGGAAGTTGTTTCATTACCTCCAGAAGAACCCTTCTTCCGGAAATCTTCCGGAAGATCTTCTTCCGGAAGTTCCAGAAGAACCCCTAACGGGTCTTCCAGAAGGCTCACCGTCACCAAGCTTCCGCCATTTTTTCCAGCGTCCTCTACCCTAAGGTTCATCTACCCTAAGGTTCAACTAACCTACCCTAAATGCTATACATACAGTGCAAAACAAAAGGAAAGCTAAGAAGAAGGCCACCTACCTCGAATGCAAATGGAAGATGAAGCCGGAGAAGCCTCGCGGAGAAGAAGACCACCAAGGAATTTCGCGGAAGAGAGAAGAGAGGAGAAAAGCTTTTTCGCAGAAGAGAGAAAACGGAATGCTTCCGAAAGAGGGAAAAAGTTTTTTATGTTTTTAAATGAAGGGCAAAATTGACCTTTCAATAAATTGCTGGGTGCACCAGCAATAATGCTGGGTGCACCTAGCATATCCCTTTACTTCTTAGTTGATGGACCCAGTTGGCTAAAGCAGCCCGTTAAACACTGACAAAAGGGCTGTACTGTCAATCTTTTCAACTTTATCATTGCTGAACTAGCTTTTATGTTAGGATGTTTAATTAACATTTATTATTTTAATGACCCCTAGTAAGGCTTTTTATGCATTAGATAGGTAAGACACATATTGTATTGAAAAGAAATAGATTTAAAGTAAGGAAATAGTAAAATTAAAAATCAATATGTTCTTTTAAAGGTTAATTGTCTTTAAAGATATTTGAAAGTAATATTTTAAAAATATAAATAGTTATTAAACTTTTACATGTGTTTTAATCTTGTATAGAGATGAATTTGTTTCTTCTAATAAACTGTAGAGAAGAATTTGTTAACTAATGGCTCGTTAATATTTTGATAATCGAAGTACATTGGGTAGAACCATATCCTACAAGCTTCCTAAAAACAACAGAAATTTTATTGAACAGAAGATATTAAGTTTATTATCACAATTAGATCTAATAATGATGGATAAATCAGTGTTCGAGAATATCATGAAATGGCTTCACGAAGTGCACAGGAAATACATGGCAAAATTTATATCACAAGTGTCTAAAGTTTAAACACAACAAAACAAAAGTGAAGATCAATTAATAAAGTGTTTTAAAAAAATTCCTTTTAGATAATTTCTGCCTCCGTTTTTATTTATAAATAAGAACAGACGTAATCCTTTTATAATTATGATCAATTAGTTAAATTAGCCAATATATATTTCTCTTGGGCCTCCTAATGGGCTATAAGCTTGGCCAATGGGCCCACAAAGGCCCAGCGCAAGAGTATAAAAGGAGGGCAATGACAAGTGCAAAGGTATCGTCGAAAGAATTGAAGTTGTATAATGATTTGGGTGATTTGCAATTCCTTTGGGGGCTTGGGCTTCGAGAGGATGAGGCAGAATGCTGTGACGTTTATGGCTTAGATGAAGAGCTTTTGGAAATGGTTCCAAAGCCCGTTCTTGCCGTGCTTTTTCTTTATCCCATAACCACCCAAGTTTTTATCCCTTTTCATCTATGACAAATCTTCATTTTTCACTTTTTTTTACGGAGTTTGTCACAATTTTTTTACTGTCATTAGAGTGAAGAAGAGAGGTTGCAGTAGGAAAATGAAAAAAAAGGTGAGTAGACAAATATATTGTTATAAGCTTCTAAGAATTGCTTAGATAAATGATGTATTTTTAGGCTGTATTTTTTTTTTAAAACAATGATAGTTTATAGATTTTCAATATATAGTAACTCAAATAATTTAATGGTTTAGTTCACTATCTATAGATTTATCATACTTGATATTGGAAATTGATTAAGGAAAATGCTAGAGCTCATAAATAGATTTATCATACATGCTTCCAGACTGAGTTGGCTTGCCAGCTTGCTATTGAGCACCTCACAACCTCACCCCCTCCTAAATGTTTGCATTTTGTTTTGGGCCGAGTAAATGGTATGTGTTTTGGTAAACCTTTTGTTGAATAGCATCAGGTGTATATAGCATGGGTCTGATTATCATATGTAAAGGTTGATATTTCTTCTCTCCATTTTGTCATGTGTGAACTATTGAGAATTTGTTTACTGAACCCGAGAATCTGGGTTTAACTAAATAATTGTGTAATATTAGCCGGAGGTTGTTTTTGTGAATATTTAGTTTCTGCATTTTGTTTGCTTGGGAGGGCATAGGTGTGAACAATATCTGATTTGCATTTATTACTGGTTGTCTAGTTCCCTACTAGCATTAACAATTTAGCACTACCACTCCATTTAGTTTTCAGCCAAATATCTACGGTGGAACATGGTGAACAAGATACCTAAACACGGATGGAGAATAGATGAGATCTTAGACGATAATTTATCATAGCAAATGATGTCTAATGATGAAAATATTTTATTATCACTTTGTTTTACTAGTTGCTGGAGCTGGACCCACTGGATGACAACTTGGAGAGGTACACATAATTACCATTTTCCTTCCTCTAAAATGGTTTATGTTTGGTTAATCATTATTTAGGAAAAAGTAGTTGATACAATTTTGAATATGATTTTCCATCAGCCAAAGGCAAAACATTGATTAAATATGGCATTAAATTTTAATCACAGAAGTTCTTGTAATTTAGTGTGCTTGGTTCAACTTATTTTGGAGAAATAACTACATATTTTTATTGGCTTCCTAGAAATTTTTGAAAAATAAGTGATTCTAAGACGGTTGTTAGCTAATGACCGTCTTAAAATGTCCACTTTCTAAGACGGTTGTGAGCTAATGACTGTCTTAGAAAATAGACTTTCTAAGACGGTTATTAGACGACCGTCTTAGAAAATGGACATTCTAAGACGGTCGTTAGCTAACGACCATCTTAGAAAGTGAACATTCTATGACGGTCATTAGCTAATAACCGTCTTAGAAAGTTAGACTTTTCTACGACGGTTGCCTTATAACCATCGTAAAAAGTTAGACTTTTTTACGACGTTGGATATAAAAACGTTTAGTAAACCATCGTTGAATGCGTCTTTTAACCATCGTAAAAGACCTTTTTTGCAATAGTGATACCACAACTTAAGTTGTAGGTTATCAAGTATTTTTGTAATTGGCTTACGAAAAAAAAAATTTCTTCTAATTGATGTTATCTATTATATAATGAATCACACTTAAATACTTGAGCGATACCACACCCACAAGGCATAACCATACAATATATAGCAATTGTTTGCTTTAATAATTTTTCTTCAGTGTTGTATTTCTATTGTCCCTTGTATAATAAAATAAATGTCTAGTTTTAAAAGTGATGATCTCTTTTTTCAACATGTGGCTTTATGGTTGAAAAGTAATTTTTTTTTAAATGCTCAAATTAATTGTTTTATTTTTTGTTTGAAACATGTTCTATTTATAAATTTTAACATTTTTATTTTTATTTAAAGCTTTTAAATTTTACTTAAAATTTAAAATATTGGGCCCTTTAGAAGCCTTAAGTTCAAAGTTAATTTGATTGTGATTGCATGCACAATTAGTCAACCAATATGTGATTAAAATTTTCCTTGTCTTTTCAGTGATTCTTCTTTAATCATTTTATTCCATATGTTGCATTGTCAAATTTAAACCATTATCTCGTGCCTTTGACATTTTTTTCCAGGAGCTGCTGGAAAAGAGCCTTAAAGCCACTTGTGAGGAGTTCATCATGTTATAAACACGTTTGAAATATTTCATTTCTTGACAACAGTCACCGAATATTTTTAACTTTTTCCATCATCTTCATAAAGGAAAATGTTTTACAAGATTTTTCATATTGTTTTTGTAGGTTACAGCAGATAAAGTTGCATTATCATCAGGTGGTCAAAATCAAAAGCTAGAGTCAATTATGGTCCCTGATAATTCATTATTTATTTATTTTTTAAAAAAAAAAATGCATTCTAAGACGATTATTTGAAAAATCGTCTTAGAAAATAAAGACGGTTTTTAGAAAAATCATCTTAGAATTTTTAATCATTTTATTTAAAAAAAAAAATCTAAGATAGTTCTCTGAAAATCCGTCTTAGAAAGTTTATTTTTTAAGACGATTTTTGATAAAACTGACTTAAAATTCTTAATCTTTTTAATTTATTTTAAAAAATAAAACATTATGAGACTTAAAATCCTTAAGTTTTTAATTTTGGGAAAAAAACCATTTGGTGGGTAGGAAGAAGAAAACAAAGAAGGAGGAGGTTGGAAAAACAAGTTTCCACCTAATTACATCTGTTGCAAAAAGAACAATCATACTGAATTTTTTTGTTAGTTCGGGCTAAGCATTAAATGCAAGGCCTGCCATCTTTTTGGTCATATGGAGAAGATTTGTAAAAATAAGGCAAACCAAAAGGTACAACAAGCCCAAGTTGTAGACCATGAAGAACAAAATAAGGAGTATTAATTTATTTTGTTGTTGTTCAACAAGCACTAAGAAAGAGGTGTGGCTTATATATAGTCATATGACCCACAATGCCTAGCATTTTCAAGGAATTGAATCACTCCTGCTTCTCCAAAGTCACCTTTGGCAATAGAGAAAGTGTTGATGTCAAAGGAAAAGGAGTTGTTGTTGTTGAAACTCCCTCGGGTACTAAATACATTCAAAGGAGATGTTTCAAAGGAAGTAAGAGTGTGTTTGGATAGAGAATTTTAATTGAGGAAAATAATTTATCAATGAATTTAAATTTCTTTAATCTAAAATTTTTTGTTTGGATTTTTTTATGAATAAATTAATTTTTTTGAATTTTAAAATAGAATTTTAAACAACTAAAAATATGAAATTTTAATTTCTTTCTAAAAAGTGAGAAATTGAAATTCTCTTGATAGAAGAACCTTCCAAAACGTTCTCATATTTTCTTTATAACCTTCATCCTCTCTTACACCTAAAAGTTTTAGAAATCTAGTTCTCGAACTAGCGACTCATTTTCTTCTGTCCTCACAATTTTAATTTTTTTATCCAAATACAAAATTTTAAAAATAAAAGAATTTCAAATAAAATATTTGAAATTGTTAGAATTTAAAATTTTTCAAAATTTTAAATTTCCTCATCCAAATACTAAATCCTAAAGGATTTAGAAAATTCGCCAATTGAAAAAGTATATCACACAATAAAGTGTGATTCAAATGAACCCACCACAAAGTTGCTGAGGAAAACTTTACCCCTCTTGGTCACAAAAAACTTGAGGAGGAGAAAAAGAACAATAACAAGTTTCTGAATTTTTTTAGTTTTATCTTGAATCCTATTTTATGGGTCATGGAAGCTAGAACAACTATGGTCATTGCTTTGGCAAATGCAAGAGGTAAATCTCTTGTTGGGAAATATTTTGTTAGAATTATCATATTCTTTCTTATCAAGTAAAATTACTTAGAGGAGTAAAATATTTATAATGTTGTTGCAAATTTCATTGCTCGTCTATCTCCTAAAGCTAAGGTCCTTCGAGTTCAAAATTGGATTAAGATGGTTACAAACATTTTTGTTCCAGATGATATAATTTTTGTTAAGGGCATGCAAATGATTGTTTACTTGAAGGTGATCCTCCATAGACGTGGGATTGTGTTAAGATCAACTTGAAGTGTTGAAGAAAAATCTGAAGGAGTCTAGGCAATTGAGATTTTTGGAAGTTGTTGTATTAAAACATTTTACTGTCTCTGTAATTTTTGTGGTTGCTTGTACATTTGGTCAAAGTTTGCTTGTGTTCAGAAAAAGCAACTTGTAGCTGCAGGTTAATGACGTCTACTTTTAGCTTAGTCATAATTTGCTGTTTGTTTTGCCCAAATGAAGGGCTTCATAGTTTTCTATTTAAACAGGTTACTGTAACAGTTTTTAGAGTGCAAAACTGAGTTACAAAATTGAAATACATCACGTCAGTTTTGTTCCTTACTTCTTCATATACGTTTATGTTTCTGGTTTATAAATACCATATTTTAATCTTCCGCATCTCTGATAGTCTTTTGCTTTTGTCTGACTGCTTCGTCTGCTCAATCTGATTGCATAGTATGTTCGATCTATTGCTTAGTTTGTTCGGTCTGCTTAGTCTGTTAGTTGTTTTTGCTCAGTCTAAAAGTTATTTTTGTTCAGTCTTATACCCACTTCTACATGTCATCTTCTAATAGTATACAAAAACAAATTTTGATTTCGGAATCAATTTCTAAAATAGACAAGTAAATCTGACCATGATAGCAAAATACTTTGAACTATAAAGAAAGAACTGCTTAAAATTTGCTGTCCTGTAAGGACTGGATTTGCTCTCATGCTGCATCGAGTTTGACATGGAAAAATGGATTTTCATTTACATTTCAATATACTTTTCTTATTTCTTTTACAATTTATTTTATAGAGTATTGGTGCCTATTCTGTTTTCTTGGGGTTAAGTTATTAGACTGTTGAGATTATAATAACAACTTAATCAAATAGTTGTAGCCAGATATGTATTTTGATGCTTTACTTTGTTGGTATGAATATCATTTTCATTATAACGCGACCTTTGGCCATTAACTATCTGTTATGGGTGTATGCCAATTATATACAAAGCCAAGGGACTTGATATTTAAATTATTGAAATCATTTTCATAAGGGTTTTCTCGGATTTATGAATTTCTTTTGGATAAAAAAGGAGACAGGTCCACTACCTAGTTAATGTTGGGACCTCAAGGGCATTTGCCTGCTTCATTGCATGCATGGTTTTGGTCTATAAGTCTGTTTAACAGCCACTTAACCATAAATCATAGCATTACTAGCTTCCACAGTGGCGAAGCAACTTCAAAGCAAGCAAAATAATCTTCCAAGGGTATAGAACAAACAAAAGGCGTAAAGATTATTAATTATGTGTCACTCATCAACTTAAACCTTGCTAATGTA
Source organism: Glycine max (assembly GCF_000004515.6). Lineage (NCBI taxonomy): Eukaryota > Viridiplantae > Streptophyta > Magnoliopsida > Fabales > Fabaceae > Glycine > Glycine max. Next base: position 34,810,454 of record NC_038246.2, read on the forward strand.
TTGACTATTCAAAATGTTATATTTGTGCACTAAGTTAACTTATCAATGCATCGAATATAAGCATGCCTCCAACTCCAGTTTATCAACGAACTTCCACTCGCCAAAATTAATTATTAGCTAACATTTTTTAAGCCCCAAAACAAGTTGAACTTGCAAAAGCCTTCAAACATCAACTGAAACAGCACGACAATGAACTAAAATATTACCATGTTAGTTGGTGGAAGATAGCATTCATTTGGTTTTACATGCACTAAATGATATATCTCTCATTACAGAGATTAAAATATAGTCAGTTGACTTATATTTCTATAATGTCTCATGCATGTCTCTCCCATGGGACTATCGCAATTCAATTTGTCCAGTTCATACCAGACATCCATTGCCACTAAGGATGACAAAGGAACTTTGAGAAAACTTAATAAGATCTGCTAAAGCTTAGTAACACTGTAACAATAAGGACAGCCAGTTTCCCTTTTCTGACTCAACCATATCAAAAGTTATCCTCCAGATTACATGACCAAAGCATACCAACAACGCCAACAAATGATATAACCCTTCCAGAGACAATTTAAGTAAGACCTTGACACCTTGTGTTTCATCTTTCTTGATTCTAAATATGTTTTGAATCCATACACCCTCTCTCCCTTACACTTGCAGAATCCTTTTATTGATTTGCATTAGATACTGAAAGTTTATTTAAACAGAGGAATCAGAGTAAAACAAGTGTATAAGCCAGAGAATAAAATACGTAGGCATAGAAAGAGTTCCAGGTAGATGTAAGTAACATTATGATTGGGGGCATTACTTGGGTAATCATCTTTTCCTGTGTTTGGTGTAAGTTGCAAGCATTTCTTTTGCAACCGGTAGATGTAGTAACTTTTAATTTTTTTTATTATAAAATCCTTTATCATTAAATGCATGATAGCTTGTGCATTGGGCACCATAGACCTAAAGGGTACCAATTACCATTGTAAATCTCCTATAACTGAGTATGTTTACTGGTGCATAAGCAACTTCCACCAAATAATACAGCAATAATCAGATTATTGGTGAATAGAGAAAAGCTAAGCTTGCAACATTATTAATTTAATAAAGAAGAAAATAGCACTACCCTCTAGGCATGACATGAGCATGACAACGGAAATTCTACAAGTAGCAAGTAGCATTACTACCCTTATACAAATGTGAAGTAATCACTTATCAAGCAAAATAAACATGAAATCCTATAAATGCATTAAACAAAAACAGAAGGCATAAAGACTCCAATAATGTGTCACTCAGCAACAGGGCTTCCTATAAATCTTGCCTTGAAATTTGATAAATGTATTGCCCATGATACATTTATCCTTTGAGTTGAGTCGTCAATGTATTGAAAGTAAGAACGCCTCCAACTTGTCTTAATCAACAAGCTTCCAATCACAGCCCAAAATCCAAGAGCATAGCCAAGGGCAATGACAAAGTAAAACCACAATTTCTCTACTTTATCCTTTTTGCCATCTTCATCTTCATCTACATTGTCATGTAGGGAATCATCAGGAGAACACTCGTTTGGCATAGGAGGCCCACAGAGAAATTGGTTGCCCGTATAAATAAAAGGATCATCAAGGGTTGACAATTGAGTTCCTCTTGGAATGGGTCCTGAAAGATTGTTGTAGGACAAATTCAAGTGGCTTAACGAAGTTAAACTTGATATGCTGTCGGAAATTGTGCCTGAAAGTTGGTCATGAGAGAGGTCAAGAGATTCTAGAGATTTCATGTCCCCTATCCTTTTAGGGATATGTCCTGACAGATAATTGTGTGATAGATTTAGGCCTTGCAATGCAGAAAGCAATGCTATTCCTTCAGGAATAGTACCACTCAAATTGTTATTTGACAAGTCCATGTTGGCTACCAGTTTTAGATTTCTGGTATAGTCAAGTTCCCTTCCTTTAATGACTTGTCTGACCTCTTGTTCATACCATTCAACATCTCTATGCTCTTCACTAGGTTGGATGACAGAAGATTTCTTTCCTGAAATCATTGCTGTGAGATTTCCAATGCAGTGAGGGATTGATCCCATCAGGTTGTTGTTTGAAAGGTCCAAGATTTGCAGTGCAGAAAGTTGGCATAGTTGTGAAGGAATTTTTCCAATCAACATGTTTTGCCGTAGCCTTAGAATCTGCATTGAGGAGAAAATGTTCCCCATCCATAAAGGTATAATCCCAGACAGATGGTTCTCTCCTAGATCCAGAATTAAAAGTTGCTTTAAATTTCTCAAAGATGATGGAATCCCACCCTGAAGACTGTTATTGTTCAAATGAAACCATGCCAACGTGGGTAGGTTACCGAGAGAGCTTGGAATAACACCTGATAATTTGTTGGATGCCAAATTTAACACATTGAGACTTTGAGTAGCACTCCAAAAATCAGGAATGTCACCAGATAACAAGTTGCTTGAAAGGTCAAGATTGTACAAGGAGTCTATTTTGCACAATGAATTTGGAATGGAACCATTTATAAGGTTGTTTCCAAAAAGCAAGTGACTAACATTGGGCAACCTATCAGCAATATCTTGTGGAAGTGACCCAGTGATATTGTTATTGGTGAGGTTCAGGTAAACAAGTTGCTTAGGCCATCTTATGTCAGACACCGAACTCTCCAAATGATTTAGGGACATGTCAAAGTTTTGCAGGTTTAGAAGTTGACCAAGACTATAAGGTATGTTTCCATGTAAATTATTATCAAAAAGATAGAGGGTGATCAAATTTTTAAGTTGACCAATATTTTGGGGAATTGTACCGTTTAAACAGTTTCTTGAAAGATCTAGAGATTTTAGGCTTACAAGTTGCTCTAGACTCCTAGGAATGACACCATGAAAATGATTAGAAGAAAGAATTAAGGTGTTTAAATTCAGAAGTTGGCCAATACAGTTAGGAAGACACCCGTTTAAGTTGTTATTGGAAAGTACCAACTTCTTCAGATTGATAAGTTTTGTTATCATATCACAAGGAAGGTTCCCAACCAAATTACTGTCATGAATATACAAGTCAGATAGATTTTCAAGTTGTCCCAACCATGGTGGCAAACTATCATTAAATTCATTGTGACTCAAATCCAATTGCATTAAATCATACCTAATGCATCCAGACCGTATGTAGACTCCAAGTGCATCTCCTTTAAGATTGTTACTTGACATATCTAATGAATGAAGATGACAACAGTTTCCCAGAAAAGATGCTAGAGATCCTTCAATATGTTTTAAATCATTGCCTGAAAGATACAAGGATTGAAGACCCTTTAACTCACCTAACCAGGATGGAACAGAATCTAAATTGTTTTCTGAAAGGTCGAGGTAAATCAAGGAAGTCAGATTCTGTAAAGTAGATGGAAGTGAGCCATAAAGAGCATTATTTTCAACAGATAGATAGACCAGATTACTACAGGTTCCCAACCAGAATGGAGTGGAACTCAGGTTGTTGAAAGAAAAGTCAATCTCTGCAATGGAAGACATGTTTTGAAAAGCATTCAGAATTGGAGCTTGAAGTTCATTTTCTGCTAGATCCAGAACCTCCACTCGGGAAAGGTTTGTGGCTCTAACAAGTTGATAAGTGTGTAACTTGTTTAGTCCACAATTCCTCAATTCTATTTCTAACAAAGAAGGAAGCATGCTGAGTGCCTGCAACAAATTTTGTGCCTTACCAAGAGGCACATCACGCATGTAAAGGTATTGGAGTGATGAAAGTTGAGAAATCCAATAAAAGTCATCAGCATACAGAAGAGGATTGAAGCTGAAATCAAGAAGGATCAATTTTGTAAGGTTCCCAAGATTGTAAGGGATCCTCCCACTAAAATGACAATCAGAGAGAGAAAGGAATTGCAGATGCTCCATAGTTTGGATGAACATTGGTATTGAACTATTAAATTTGTTTCCACTCAAATCTAAATAAGTGAGATATTTAAGCTGCGATATAGAAGGATGAACATGATTAGCTTCAAGAACATATTTGTTGAAGTCACAGTTTGGTTGACCTCCTTGGTTCTTTTGTGGGAAGCAAGGATTCCTGAGGTCCAGCTTGACAACATGTCCTGTAATATTGCTGCAAACTACACCTTTCCATTGACAACAATCCTCTTCTTCCCAAGAGGAAAGCCTCGATGATGGATCTTTGAAGCTTCCTTTGATCCATTGAAGAGCATGCCTTTCTTCTTCATTGCAGCCAAGTGGTGAATGACCACATGAAGATAACACTACAAATGCAGTTAAAAGGAAAACAACAGCAAAAGCCAAGCCAAGCATGTCTGCGGAAGATTAACAGAACACAAGGATGGGAGTTGAAAAGGAGCATCGAATGGGAAGTATATATATAGCCCTCAGGTTTTATTAAAATAACTATGATAATATATTGGATAAATACTGAATTTGGTAATTGCTTGAATTTACCAAGCGCTAACAATTGGATCCCTAAATTTTGAAAAAAAATAAAATTTTGCCCCTTAATTTGTCCCACCGTCAATTTTTCCCGTTAATGTAAATGGCAAAGTCTACATAGCATCATTGGACTATTTTGACAACCAGAAATTTGCTAACTATGCCACTGACTTAGATGGACTAAATTGCCATCTGAAATTTCTATGGACCTTTTTGTCAACTTCAAAATTTTTTCATTTATTTTCTCTTTTCTTTTTCTTTCTCAAATTTACCCTTTTGTTTTTTCTCTTCTCTCCCTTCCTCATCTTCTCCTATCCTTTCGTGCTCTATGTCAAGGACCACAATGGTGACACCATGATAGAGGTGCCACAGACATAGTGCGGCAATTCAAGGAGTGGCACCATCCTTTTGAAGGAGGTAGTATAGTGTAAGCATGGTGGAAGGGGAAAATAGAAAGGCGGAAGAGGAAGTTAAAACAAAAAAGCATCGTCGCTGGAAATCACTTTTGATAGCGACAAACTACGATGCTTATGTTGCTTTGAATAATCGTCACAATAGAGCAATTTTTTTGCTTGGGATTGGCTTCGAGGCTTGTCAAATGGATTAACATACTCATTCACACATATGGGGCTGCCAAGTGCTCAATATGCCACAAAGCCTAAGCTCTAGTAGGCCAAAGGAGAGGATTGATGACTTGAAAAAGGAGTTGAAGACTATAAAATATAATACTCCATTTTCCTTTTGGTTTGTGTTATGGTGGTTTCTCTTTGGTTTGTTTAGGGGTGGTGTCTGGGTTGTTAGAAACTACTGAAATGGAAATGTAATCCTAGATTCAGGGTATAGCTGTTCATGGTGGACTAATTTGACATTTTGTTGTTAAATTGATGGATTTAAATGACAATAAGTAATATTATTTAGAAATTGATTTGTTGACGACATGGAATCCACTCGTTAGAGGGTTTGTCTCTCACTCTCATTCAAAGAACGCAAGAATACCAAAAGGCACACATGTGGGCACATTGGTGAGAATGGGTAACAAATGTTAGAACTCTTTCAGTATTACTCAAGTAGTAAAAAGTGAAACAAAATTTTCTGACAAATTTGTCCTTCGAAGTCTATATGAGTCAACAACACATTCATCAAATTTCTCACTATCAAAATGGTCCAATGATGTCACGTAGACTTTACCATTTATGTTAATAGAAAAAAAATTGATGGTGTGACAGATCTGTCACATTTTTTAAAAATTGAACGATAAATTTATTTTTTTCAAAATTCAGGGACCCAAGAGTGAGCACTTTACAAATTTAAGGACTAAATTGGGTATTTACCCATAATATATTATTATAATTTGATAATTTTAAAAAAATATTATAAATTTTTAATATATTAATTTGTTCATTAGTTTTTAATTTATACAAGTTAGTATAAATGTATGTGAAATGTAGGGTAAATGTCTATTTAGTCCATGAATGTATATATGTATTTGTTGACAATTTAGTCCTTATATTTTTTAAATGACTAATTTAGTCTACTAATGTGTAAATGTTATAATAAATTAGTCTAACCTTTGAACATACTAACAATTTGATCCGTAAAGTATCACACTTAATTTCATAGTGATTCGAAAACTATATTACTTACCGACAAATTAGTTCACAACATATATGCTTATAATAATAGTTGGATTAATTTGTTGTAACTTTTACACATTTGTGGTTAAGGACTAAGACACACACAAAATAATGTGTATATAAATTTATAGAATAAAACTAAATAATAACTATATAGAACCCAATTAAATTGAATAACGGTTTAAAGACTAAACTGAATTCTAATAAAGATTTAGAAGGAATTTTTTTTTGAATTTATGTGCTCATTTTTTGCAACCAAATTTAGGTAGATGTATATTTATGAATATGGCTCTTGTTTCTTACATTAAAACAACTAATAACAAGAATCAAATCAACATTAAGAAAAACAAACAATTGAGATTAAAATATTTAAATTTAAAAATTCAAATTAAAATATAATATAATAATTAAATTTCTAAAAATTTCATCAAACAAATCATATTCTAAAATATCTATCATTAGCCCATCATCATCACATTGTCCTTAACAACCGTACTACTGTCATGATTGTCACTACAACCCCACCATGATGCCAATGACAACGACAATGATGGCAACGGTAGCAACGACAACAATGATGGTGGTGATGACGGTAGCAACGACAATGATGGTCATGATAGTGAAGGTGGCAGCAGTTGATGACGATAGTGACAATGATATTTGCGGTTACAGTGGTGGTTATGATGGTGACAGTGACGATGACAACGATCATGATGACAAATGTGGTGGCAGTGATATTGGGGGTTGATGGCGACAATTATTATAGTGGTAGCGGTGGTCATGATAGTTGTCCCATCAAGAATTAATCTTATTATTAATGAGTTTTAGTATCATCAAATGAATAATAATATTTTAGGTAGTTTATGACAAAACAAAACATTACAATTAATTGTAGACAAATTTTATGAAAAAATTCTAACATAGCATCTTGTTACATGAAAATTGATACTACTTGTACTCTGTCAATGATATTTACTTCTTTCCTTATAAAAACAAAATCTTACTTAAAATAGGTTGACATTGATGTTTCATATTTTAAAAAGTTATACCATTGTCCTTTATTCACATCACTTTGTCGATTTGTTAACAGGACAATTAACATAGATATTTGGTTCACATTAGAGCCAAAAATACCAAGAAATGCAACTAGCTAGCAAGAATGTAGGATCCAAACAATTTTCAAGTGTAAACAATGAGATATTAATTTTGGTAAACTAACATTTCAACATGTGAGCAAGAAGGAACTCCTTGACTTAGGTGCATACTCGCAAATATAATAGTTAGTCTATTTTCTTATAAGATTTAGCCTGACCTCTAAATATATTAATTAGTAATCCTAAATATATATACAATATGTAGGTTAGTGGACTTAAATTATATTAATTAGACTAATTAACAAGTTTATAGTTTTAAAATATTATAATATTAATTTAAAGCAATAAGAATTATATATATTAGTTGTTTTGGAACAGCTGATATTTTACCTATATATATATATATTCGCAAGGCTTTGTTTACCATTCAGGTTTTCATACAGAAACAGGATCATTCTCTAGAGGATTAATCACGTTCCATTTTTTAAACTTTTTAAGTCTTAAGTCTCAAACTTGTTCATTTTCCTTGGCGGTTACGTTCACCCGAATTCCCTATCTAGCATTTTGAAGTTTGAACCTCTCACGAGTGTCTCTGACTGATCTGTCAAACATGGGACTTAAGCAAGGCTTAGGTTTATTGGATTCTCATAAAACGTAAATGTTGAACGAATGATTCTCATAAAGAAAGGCATTCTTGTTGGAACTTTAGAAGATCCTTATAAAATATCAATATAACCACCAGAAACACATTACATTAAATTATCAAGAAGAGTTTTACGAATACATGGATTCATAATGATTGATCAAACAAACGTAGCGAAATCTGAATCCGTAGGTGATTTCTGATCTATGTACTCTTCTTAGGATTTGTTCCAAAATAGAAACAAGCTAACAATGTATTCGGTGGCTTCATGGTTCTTCCTCAATTAGAACATCTTTATTCCTTAATAGGACCTTCATAAGGGAGAAGAGAAACTATACGTGACGGCTCAATATATTGGGGACCATAGTCTTCTCATAACATATTAATTAACCTAATAGGGTTCTCATTATCTCTCAATGGACCAACACTAACATCTGCTCATTTAAGTCTACACTCTCTGATTTAGTTGTCTAATAGACTCACTTAATTTGACTACATAAAATAAAACACATTGATGATAAATAATTAATATAATTATTTTATAATATTAGCGCACATTAATTATAGAAATAGAAAATTCTAACAATCTCTCACTTGGGTGACCGTTGGGATTTTCAAAATAACAACTTTTGACCTCTTGCTTAGCGCAAGAAGCGCGCTAAGTGCATATTCAACCTGAGAGGAAATTGCCCTGAGCGAGAATTGTCGCGCTTAGCGCAAGAGGAATTGCGCTCAGTGCGAATTGTTGCGCTAAGCGCAAATCTCAACCTAAGAGGAATTGCGCTAAGCGAGTGAGATATGCAAATTATAAATACATTCTTCAGCGTGAAAAACACAATTTTTCACCCTTTTTCTCTCTAAACGCCCACCCAAGCCCTAGCACCTCCTCCTCCACCACCCACGACAATCGGTGGCCACCACAAGCCGTTGTTGCTCGTCACCGAACTACCACACCAAGAGGACATTTTAATCAGAGCAGAATCCTCAGAATTCACCTCAAGGATTCGATGCAGAAAATTCCTCAATCATTTCTTTCGTAGCTTCTCTAAGGTAATCTTGACTTTTGAGTCTTTCTCCTAGTTAGTTTGAGTTTCTCTTAGTGTCTCTTATGTTTTTGGTATTATAATAGGATGTTTTTAGACTTCCTTTGAAAAACCCTTGAAAATGTGACGTTGTAAAAGTTATCTTTTTATAAAATTGATTTTATTTTTGTGACCTTCACTGAACCCAGTCATATTGGCGTGATCGATATTTCAAAATGTTGTCTCCTTTTAGTAGAATCCGAAACAACTCTTAGCCTTTTATGTTTTGACAAAGGTAATGATCATGAATATTGTTATTAACCTTATTTTTTAGATCTATTCTAAAATTCCTTCAATTTGGTATATAGAACCTTGCGTTTTGACTAACAAACATGAACGAAAGAGGTCTCTGAGCAACGCAAAGAGGAACTAATAGAGAGCTCATGATAGGTGAAGGGAGTTTATTATAATTTCTGACTTTTGATACCATAGTTGAGGCCAGGGAACCTAACTGTGGGGATGTATGATTGTCCCTGTTGTATGCTAGTTTTCAAGAAAACAATGTTTTTAACTAATAGGATGTGATACGTCTATTATTGATAAATGATATTATTTTTTTCATTAGACTTGTGTTATCTGAAGACTTGGGGAATGTGAATCTCAGGCATGAATTATATATGTATGTATATGCAGAATGTAATTTACTGATGATATTGTTATTGATGATATTAATTGATATAAGGTGGCATTAATGTTTATGATAATGTTGATAGAGAATGATGTTGTTATTGAATATGATATTGATAATAATTGATACGAGACTATGTTGGGGTTTATTATAATATTGATATGATATGATGTTGTTATTGATGATTATGTTGATATGAAATGTTGTTGTTATGGTTGATGATGTCATTGAGATGAGATGATGTTGATGTTGAGAATGATATTAAGATGAGAAGATGTTGATGTTGAGAATGAGATTGAGATGAGACAATGTTGATGTTGATAATGACATTGAGATGAGATGTTGATGATGTTGAAAATGTCATTGTGATGATGTATGTTGTGTATGTACATAGGGGGTGCAGTGACCATGTTGGATATTCCTGGTGGGGGAAATAGAGTGGTTAAAGAGTTTTAAGCATCTCTGGAGGGAGATAGCTTAGAATATTTAATTATCCAAAGTCAGTGCATTGATGATGTTCATGTTTCATATTTCATATTGCATGAAAGTAGTATAAACTTTGTCAGTAAGTACTTTTAGTTTCTCATGAGGAGGAATACTTGTACTTGGGGACATGTCACTCGGTTTGGAATTCCCTTGAGACTTAGGTTGATCACCATGGGAGGGAGTTGCTTATGCACGATAGGGGGACCTCGACACTTGCTGCCTAGTTTTCCTATGTGATAGTGTCGTGTCGACACTCTTAGACTATTTCCTTGATGAATGGTACCACATTGCATTTGAGAGTTGAGGTCAGGTGCATGCATCATACTAAGCATGATTGATTGGAATTATGAATGGATGATGACGACTTGTTGAGTGTATGTTGGACTAATGGATGTTTATGTATACTTATGATATTTGTTAATATTTTCTTACTAATTATGGTTATTTGATTTTTGTATTAATTTCTTTTATAATAAACTCACCCTTGCAATTTTTGTAGCGTGTGGTTGGTACCTGCGATGATCACGAATCTTTGATTGTGGGAGCAGAATGATAACAGTAGAGTACGTGAAGTGAGATTCTTTTGTGAAGCCGCTAAGCCGACGTGATGATGTTGGAATTATTTTGGGAGAGAGTTATTTTGTTAATTAACTCCTTCGTAGCTGGTTCCATAATTCTTTTTTTTAATTGAGGATGTAAATCACATATTTAATTATATGCATGAACTAATTTACTTTTCATTATATGAATGATGAGTACTGAGCTACTATATATATATATATATGTGTGTGTGTGTGTATATATATATTCATTTAAGTAATTGTGTGTTGTTTGGTGAATGTATATCGCGAAAAATTTATTTTCATTTTTCATAAGCAAATTAATGGAGTTTTCATTTAAAAATTAAAATTTTCACGGTTTAGAGTGGTGATATCGTAGCGACAGGGCGAGTCGTTACATAGTGTGCTCGTGAAAACCTTTAAGTGTCATATCTTTAGTAAGTGAATCTGCTAAGATGGAATGAGTCCCTATATGTTCTATTCAAATTTGTATTTTTTGAATTCTTTATTTAATAACCAAATACTTTAGGTCAACAAACTTTTACATGCTTGGTTGAATCCTTAATAAAACCACTAAGATATTATCCCAATAAACACACAATGACTATTTAATATTGGCGACAACAGGCAAGTCAATTACAATAATTTAATATTTATAAATTCTAGTATGATGTCTCATAGCAAAATATTAACTCCGCCAACATGGACTCCAAACGTTGTACCTTATGTCATATATATCATAGTATTCCCCACGGTTACATTTGAAAACCTTGATTTTCTTTCTTTTTCTTAGTTGAAGTTCAACTTCATCTTTGAAAGACTAAATGTCTAGAAGCCAAAACTTCTCATAATTTAAATAAAGAGGAATAATCTATGAACATAATAAAATACATTTGTTCATTATATGATTACATAAGGAATAAAACATAAATATATGTATGTATTAGTTCTAAGACATCCTTAGTTCTTTCAGTACCTGAATTTTATTTTCTTTGTTTATTTTCCCTTTTATATACTCAATATAGACTATAAGGTCCAACCAATATAAAGGATCCAAAATTTCCTATAACAAAAACATTCAAATTCTCTATTAAGAGATATGACTTAAGTGCTTATGTTATAAAGTAACAAAATTTTAATTTTAAATTTTGTACCACCCAAAATTGTTTGCAATAGGAAAACTCAAATATTCATAAAAAAAACTCATAACTTGCAACATTTGAATCACAAGAGAGACTAACTTTATTATTTCTTATTGAAAAAAAAATAACTAAATTTGTCCAAATTAAAAATAAAATTTTGTTTAATAAACAACTCAATATATGTATCAATCAGATTCAAATGAAATTGAGTCTTTTAAAACAATATAAAAGTTCTCATAGCTTCGACTGCAACTTTATGTCATTGCCCACATAGAAGAATCCTTCATTATCACTTGGCAGATGACTTCATAGGTAGCATCTTATCGATATACTTTTGTGAGTAGTAGAACCAAAATTTATCTACTAACGTCCTTCGGTACAAAATTAAATTAACTTTACAACAAACAAAAATGATAAGTTTACCATTTTTCGCACACTAAATAATGTAATTCGGATTTTTATTTAATGTATGCCTCATCCTACAAAAGCAACAAGGAAATTCCTTATCTTGTTTATTTTCTAAAAATAAAAAAAAAATAAAAGATTATGCAATATCCTCAACACTCAACTACTCCCTTTTCAAACTCTAAATTTTATACATGTAAATTTAGGATTCAAATAATATGAGTAATTTAAATCATAGTAGTAACAACAACAATTAAAGAAGAGAATAATAGACATACAATGCACAAATAATTTTTATGGTAAATTTCAAGATCCAAACAAGATACCTAGCGTACTATTAATCCTCAATCTTTGGATTGAAAAAAATTAAGTGCAAGTGGTACTCTCAACGCATTGATTAAACATTGATGATAAGTCCCATCAAACAAAGGTTGTCTTTGGGCTCTCCATTGCTTACATGGAAAACTTATATGATGATTATTCGGTGAAATAATGTTTGCCTTTAAAATTTTATTATTCACATGGAAAATCACACTATTTATAATCAACACATGTTGACCATCAAAGCATGTAATTATTGTGTCAAATTGTGTCTTCCTTTGGGCCGAGCACAAACATGAATAATTTCATGTAAATTTAATCAAATCAACTTATGCAACAGAGACTACTTTGACAATATGTTGTTTCAATCAATTTAACCAAAAAATACACGACAATTTAATATAATAAATGAGAGGTCTTAAAATTACACAACTTTCACATATAATTTAGTTATATAAATATATATATATATATATAACATAATATGCAAATATTTTACAGAACAAACCCATCACAAGATACCTAGTATAACATTAATTCATAGTTTTTGGATAGGAAATTAATTTGTAATTGATACTCTCAATACAATGATCAAATATTGACAATAAATTGTCTCAAATAATAGTTTTTCTTTGGACTAACTATTATTCACATGAAAACACCTTGTAATTGTCACACATTTATCATCATAGGTACAAAATATTATTTGTCTAAATTGTGTCTTTTTTTTAGCCGAACACAATTCGCATAAATAATTTCGTACAAAATCTACGCAATTTTAATTAAATCAATTTTCACAATAGCGATTACTTTTGCAATATATCTTGTCAATCAATTTAATTAAAAAAAAATCTAGACATGCAAATAAATGGGAAAGATTTGTTACACTCAATCATGATAGCAAAAAAATATAAAACATTAATTACGACAAATAAATATCATATCCTTAAATTATATTTAATGTTATCATTGATTTATACTTAAAATACCCCAAGTAAATATTGCATCCGTAAACAACGTTATCACAAATTTATGAAAGAAATTAAAAAAATCATGAATAAATTCCTAAAAGAAATCTTTAAAAGATTTTATATAAATAAAATAATAATAAGATTATTAATAAAAAATATTTCCTTAGTACTGATTTATATATTAATCTACTAGGGTTCTCATTATCTCCTAATGGGTCAACACTAACATCTGATCATTTAAGTCAATATCCTCTTATATAATTGTGTAACAAACTCACTTAATTTGATCTCATAAAATAAAACTCGCTAATAACAAATAGTTAATATAATTGTCTTATAATATTAACCTATATTAATTATTAAAATAGAAAATCCCAATGACACGCAAGTGCAAATACTTAGTAACTACTTATCTAAAACACAATTGTTCCAAAGCCGAGAAGAAAGAAATTAAACCAAGTCTGAAATGGCCCTTTTTTTCAAGTTTCTATCCCTCATTCTCTTCATTGGCCTGATTTTCTAAGCTGATGCCGATGGTTGTTTGACTAAGGACATTAGCATTGACCAATGAAAATCAGGAAGAAATTGGATAAATGACATGCCACATAGTGGGAATCTAGTAACAATTGTAGTTGTTTTCAGTAGCACGTGCCTTCTCAAGCTGTATGCAACCAATTCTCAATTTCCATTTCGACCCATTGTCTCCACAATAGAATGCTGTTTTCAATAGCATGTGCCTTGTCAAGTTAGGTTATAGACAAGTGGGCTGCCTTAACCATTAATTTCAAATAGACTGGACTCGTTGTTTGACAAATCAAGGTTGGAACTGACGGTTGATATGTGAGCAATCCTCAGTGGAAAATTGGCTTAACAACTTAAGAATTCACATAACTATTTTTTTTATAAAGGACATAACTAATTAATGAAGCTAGACTTACAAGTTCTAACCAGCTTCCTTGGGAATGTCATAGAAAGTTGTCGACGGCTTAACAACGTACCATTTTTATTTATTTTAGTCTTTTACTTAAATATAAACCATAAAATATTGGCCTCTAGAGTAAAAAATGAAAAAAAAAATTAGAGTAAAAAATTGAAAAAATATAAAATAAATAAATAAATAATTACAAAGATTAAAATTGCAAAAATACAAACTTAAAGAAGGATTTTGGAGGGTTTTATCTTATTTTATTCATTTTTTTAGTTATATTCATAAATTAATATTAATTTATTTTATATATATATATATATATATATATATATATATATATATAATACAGTGAAAATGAAAATTCTAATTAAAAAAACAAAAATAATTTATTTTTTCTTAAAGAACAAAATGCATGGCTAAATTCATACTTTTTTACAAAAGAATAAATTCATATTTAAATCTTATCCAATTCAATTTATTTCTGGTCGTATGTTGTAAACTGTTTAGATCCTTAATTTCTTGCTAGTTAGTTGCCTATGTTTTTTTAACTTTTGGATATAATTCAAACCACATATTTATCTCAATTAATAAAATATTTGATGTTCACGAAGAATAGTGACATGATTTTTAAAATATGAAACATTAACATCAACCTATTGAATTATTTGGCTAGTACTTTATTAGTATATTTATCAAATTTAATAAATATATATACTTTTTTTAAAAAAGAAATAAATAAATATATCTATTTATATGCAATAAGTAAATGAAATTTAAAATTTTATGAACCCCTTTAGATTGAGATCTTAAATTTCATAATACTCATTGATTTAAAACTCACTTAGAAACTATTATCACAATTGATGAAAACTTCTATTTCATCATAGCTGTTGTTGATTTTTATAAATATGATTTAATATTAATTTTAAAAAAATATTTTATTGAATCAATTCTTCTAGCCGTTTCATTATTTATATGTAATAAACATTTTTTTTAGTTCATTACAAATCAATTCGTTTATCCAGACAAACATTTAAATCATCACCATACATTTGTTCTATCTTATATGTTCTTTCACACATATTTTCATTTAATTTGTCTTCACTTTCAAGTTTCAAATATAGTTTTTTTATTCATGAATATATGTTTTTTTTTCTGAATTGTACATGAATATTTGCTTTTTTTTATGGATACATGAATATTTGTTATTAATTTAATAATTAACATAGATGAAATCAATTTAATTATCATATTTTAGTTTTAAAATATATTATCAACTTACTATAAAGAATTAAAATGATTACATAAATTCCTATTAAATTCCTAAGGGTTAATTTTATTTCTGAGAATTAAAGACAGAATTTACAATAATTTATACACTCTATTCAATCAAGTGACTTAGATCTCCTTAACCTCTTTGCTACATATAAAAATAAAGATAAAATTTTTTAATGATAAATAATCCTTACTATACTAATAATTTAAAATGAAAAATATTAATTTTTTGTTCAAAATATCTAAAATAACACTATAAATTAATTAACAACTAAATTTAATTAATAAAAGTCACACTATTTCAATAAATTTAATTTTTTTACAATAATCCACAAGAATTCATCATCACCACTCATTCATAAAAAATAATCCAAACAATTCATCTTTGAAACCACCTACTATTTGTGTCCGTGAATCTTCCAGCCAAATCCATATGTGACCCATACGATTTTGTTTTAAAAAAATTCAAAAAAATGATTTGCAAATTAATGGTCTAAGTAGGAATTGAACCTATGGCTTTGAAGTTATTAACAATACACTCTAACCAACTGAACTAATAATTCAATTAGGTTATAAAATAATTAATGTAGCTATATATAACAGTCAAATTTTTAATATATATTTAATGCATATGTAAATTTACATAATAAATTTTGTGACAATTAATTTTAATCTAATAATTAATTTATTTACATATATAAATTGTAAATAAAAATCATAGGTTTAATAAAAAAATTATATATGTAAAAATAAATCTACTAATGTATTTTTTTGACCTTGTTACAATTAATTTTGATCTAATATATATATATATATATATATATATATATATATTAAATAAAAATTATAGGTTTCATTTATAATTCATATATGTAAGGGATTAGGGATGCCTGATTTTAGCAATTTATCATTTTAATTTTGATTCAAGGCACTACAATGCACTATAATGCATGGTGTGGACTTGGAATGTTATATCTTCGCCAAGAGAAGTATGAGTTCTCTAAACATCATTTCCATATGGCCTATCAAATCAACCCACGATCTTCTATTATATTGTCATACCTTGGAGTTGCTTTGCATGCTTTAAAGGTTAATAATCTTTTGTCGCACTTGTTGTAGTGGTACAATATCCAAACTACAATTGCATTTATCTTTAGCTCGTGTTTCTATATCCAGGGTTCTGAAATTATGCTCCTGTGATTTGTTAGAGAAGCAGGGAAGCATTGCCTATAATGGAGAAAACTATTTTGGAAGATAAGAAAAATCCAGTTCCCATGTATCAAAAAGCCAACATACTCATAAGCTTAGAAAGAATTGACGAGGATTTAGATGTCCTAGAGGAGCTGAAAGAGGTTCAACCTCATGAAAGTAGTGTTTATGCTTTGATGGGCAATATTTATAGAAAGGTGTCACATGCATGAGAGAGTAATGTTTCATTATGGTGTTGCTTTAGATTTGAAACCATTTGTAATAGATGTTGCTACAATTAAGGTGAGTGGCTTATAATAGCATTACAACAATCCTTTTTCTCTCTGAACTCGTTACCAGTTTTTACAAATAACTGATCATTCTACTCTTTATATTGGTTTGATAATTGTTTAGTTAATTTGTATGATCACTATAGTATACATAGGAACTTATGGTTGTTGTCATTATTTATTTGTTTTCCTATGTGACTTGAAGCTTCTTATTTTTGAAACAGGTGGCATTTTTATAAATAAGTAGACTTAGTTAACATCGGTTTTTCCCAAACTGATGTTAACTACTCGATATTAACATCGGTTATTTAAATAACCGATGTTACTATTGAGTAGTTAACATCGGTTTTGGAAAAACTGATGTTAATATCGAGTTGTTAACATTGGTTTTGGAAAAATCGATGTTAACGAGTTGATGTTAACATCGGTTTTAAGAAAACCGATGTTACCTAGTTGAGGTTAACATCGGTTATTTTTAAAAAACCGATGTTGTTATGATTATAAATTAAAAATCTGAAATTGCACAACCCGCGCACTTGAACCCTATCTTTCTTTTTCTTTCTCCTTCTGCCTGAGTTCGTTTTTGTCGCAAACTGGCCTGCGCTTCCGTGACTGCAACCACATTGTGGAGTTCGTCTTTGTGGAGTTCGTCTCTGCCACTTATCGATTGAGGTACGTCTTTTCGTTTTAACATTAGGCGTTCCTCGTTTTAACATTTGGTCACTTTCGCAGCTCGAAGAAAACTAGGAAAGGAAAGAGTCCCGGAAAGGGTGGGAATCGATTTTGGAAGTTCATTGTGGTTGGCTTTAAGACTCACAGGGAAGCCATCGAAGGTATGTCTCTGTTGTCATGTTTCGAAACCAATTGCTTAACTTTGTATATATCATGTCTACTTTGCTGCTCAGGTGATTTCTTCGTCTTCTTTAGTCTCTGTCAAGGTTTGTTGTTGATTGTGTTCTGTGTGCTGGTTAGTGATCAGCGCTGATTAGGAATATCTCTGCCACTAACGACAATTGACAATCGGTGAGTATATGCATCTCTATTTGTGCTTCTTACCAAGATGAGAATATGCTTGTTGCTAATAATTAAAATATGTTGTGTTGTAGTTCCTTAGGGTATTTGTATTTTGAAGTAATGGATTTGAGTCATTTGATGTTGCGGGATGTATTTGTATTTTGTTCATTTGTAGTTGCTCTTTACTTCATGAAGTTGATGGTTTGAGTGTTCACCATTTGTTTGATTCGTGGTTTATTACTGGACGAGTTTGTTAAATAAAATAAAATAAAATTCGAATCATGAAATGAGCCCTGCAATTCACTCTTTATCTTGACATGTTTAAATGTTGTTAATGTGTGTTTGGTACATCTGAGCCCTGCAATTCAGTCTTTATCTTGAGTTCAGATGTGGACAACAGAGCATGTTCCATGCATGCTTTGAGTGTGTTTGGTACATGTGACTTGTTGGTTACTGGTTAAAACATGAGCTTACTTAGTATTAATGATTTTAGGACTGTGTGTTTGAAAGGATGATTGCTGATTTGGTTTTCACCTATAACCACTATTTTAGGAAGGAAAACTGTGTCCCACTTCACCCAAGGGATCTTGTTGGCCTCAAGGTGACCTCCCCATAGAAAATTTGTTTGAATAGAGACAATCTTTTGCACCACTTTTTTAGGGTTCCTAAAAAAGATAGCAAATAGATGGGTAAAGTTGTTAAGTCCGAATTAATGAGAGTTATTCTGCCACCCATAGAAAGACATCTTTGCTTCCATTTTGCAAGCTTGGCCTCAAGCTTCCTTATAATAGGCTGCCACACAGTCCAACTTTTAGCACTCACCCCTACTGGAATTCCAAGATAAGAGAAAGGAAATTCCAGTTGAGTACAATTAAGAAATTGAGCTGCATCCCTGCACCAGCCCTCTGATTTTCCCAGGCAGCCGAAATGGATTTTAGAATAATTTATCTAAAGACCAGAAACCTTCTCAAAACACCTCAGGATACATTTTAAGACTCTAACATTATCCTGAGTGGCACAAATAACTAAAGCACAGTGAATTTGGGTAATTCTCTGTTGCCCTGTTGGCTTGTTGGGCATGGTCTACAGGTTCTGTATTTACCTACCAACAAGACCTTGACAAAAATACTTTTTAGAACATTGAAAACTTAGTCAGATGAAACAGCAACCATTGAGTACTTGCTTGCAGCAGTTTCATGTGTTCATACAACCAAACACATCCACGATTTAGTATCATACAATACAATTTAAAACAGATAATGCCACACTTATCAATATAAAAAATTTAATAAATACCTTTTTCATCACTAAAAGTCCTCATGTTATCATATAATAATAGTATGAAATATCATATTCTTTACACCTTTTTTTTTTACAAAAATTCTTTACACTCTCATAAACTTCAAAAAAATAAGGGAAATTACTATACTAGTAATTAATATCTAAAAAGTAATTAACAAAATTCGACTATAAACTAGCAATTAACTTCAACATGATTGAATCAGGATCATAATAGCAGTACTACTTTTGAGTTTTGACCATCTGCAAAAGAGTTGGTGTATGTTTGTGCTTAGCCTCTCATTTTTTGCATTTTTTTAAAAAGGAAAGGAGCTAGCCCTACATTCCTCACCCCATAACTGATTATGTACTGTAATTAGTAATTATCACTTTAATGAATATTATTATTATTTGTTAATTACAAGTTTAAAACTCTGGGGTGGTGAATGGTGATAGACGTAGTACGTCACAAGGACACAAACACAACACTGAAACCACAATCTCCACCTAACCCCATCATAATCCCCTCTATAAAACCCCAAATCACAATTCACAATTCTCAATTCACCAAACAAAATCATAAAACACTAACAAATGACAACTCTTCTATAAATGGATCTACAGAATATGGTACTATTCTGGAGAGAAGCTTCCCATGGTCGATATGGTACTATTCTGCTGTCCACTAATCAGGAACAACTGATTATACTGCTGTTGAAGATTAGAATCAACCCCCAACCATTTGTCTTTCCAGAATTTTATTTTATCCCCACCCTGTACCTTCCATACCATCTGTTGGTGAATAGAGCTGAACTCAGGCTGCTGATTTAACTTTCGGAGGTCCCTCCACCATTGGGAATGCCAAACTTTGTCTCTACCATTACTGAGATCTGACCAACCACCATATTTGGATGTTAAGATTCTGGCCCATAGCCGATTCTGGTTAGAGGATAAGGCCCAGATCCGTCTACCCATCAAGGCTGCATTAAATTTAGAAATATCCTTGATCCCAAGTCCCCCCATCCTCCTTGGGAAGACAAATCACATCCCACTTCACCCAAGCAATTTTCTTAAGCTCTTGAGAACCCCCCCCCCCCCCCCCCCACAAAAAATTCCTTTGTAAGGACCCCAATTTGAGACTACTCTTTGTGGAATCTTGAAGAAAGATAAAAGATATATGGGTAGAGCAGTTAAAACAGACTTGATCAGGGTAACCTTCCCAGCCATTGATAGAATTTTCTTATTCCATTTAGATAGTTTAGCTTCATGTTTGTTGATCAGAGGTTCCCACACCAAGCAGCTAGAAGGCTTAGCCCCAATAGGGATGGCCAAATAGTAGAAAGGGTCTCCATATGGCTACAATTAAAAAATTAGGCTGCATCATGAACCCAATTAGTGTCATCTCCAAAAATCCCAACATGGCTTTTTGGAAAATTAATCTTCAGTCCATATGCCATTTCAAAACCTCTAAGCATGGCCTTCAACACAATTACATTGTCCCATGAAGCTTCACCCACAAACACTGTATCATCTGCATACTGCAGAATGTTTACAGGCTCATTTTGCTTCCCTACCATGTAGCTTCTGTACAGACTTTTGGTTGTTGCTACCCTCATCATACCAGTCAAATCTTCTGCCACTATATTAAAAAGAAAAGGGGCTAGATGATCCCCTTGTCTCAATCCTCTAGTGGGAGCAAATTCCTTTGTAGGGCTGCCATTTACTAGGATTGATATAGTGGCTGATTGCAGACAAGCAGAGATCCATTTTCTCCATCTAAGGCAGAAACCCAGCCTATCCAGCATGTAATCCAGAAAAGACCATGAAACAGAATCATAAGCCTTTTCAAAGTCCACCTTGCACACCAAGACTAGCTTCTTACACCTTTTAGCTTCCTCTACTACCTCATTGAGAATCATAGTTCCATGAAGGATGTGTCTATCCTTTATGAAAGCTGATTGTGTTTCATCAATGAGGCCATGCATCACTATCCTTAGTCTATTTGCCAATAGTTTGGCTATTATTTTATACATACAGCCTATGACGGAGATGGTTTTTCCCTTTATCTAAATTTTCTTATCTTTTTATTTTAGTTGAGTAATTAAGGTGACATTTGATTCAACAAAAATGATGGAGCAACCAAAATTTTGTTTTCATAAACTTAAATTTCTTAGGAAAGCAGAAGGAAACTAGAAGAGCATCAAATTTGCATGAGCATTTGATGATGGGGCACATGAACTGTGCAATTTAAACACAATAAAGGCCTTCTAGAAAAAAATCAAAACACAACACTATAAGATTCTAATGGAACAAATTCTGCCAGATAGAAACATGCACCCATACACCATCTATGAGGAGAACTTGAATAGTATTTTGTCTCCTTCTATGATTGATCAACCTATGAAAGTAGTTTGAGTTGTTGTCCCCTTCTTTTAACCACTTCACTCTAGCCTTTTGCCTCAACATAGATTCAAATGCATAAGCTGCATTCCAAAGTTGGTCCTGAAGTGATTTCTTAAGGCTCACTTCATCTTGAGATAGAGTTCTATCATTGAAACCAGCCTCCAAAGCATTCAACTCCCTTTTTAAATTCTGGACTTTTCTAGCATTGACATCACCATTGGATAGACTCCACTGCCTTATACACTCTTTAATGAACTTTAGTTTCTGTTTCAGAACAAACCCCCATCCCCATCCAGGAGGGTGATAACTGCCCCTTTTAACCTTATGTCCTGCTTTTCTTTTGATTTCTAGACATTAGCCAAGGTAGTATTTGACTGTGCCTCCAGCTTATTTTCTGAAAGTTCATATACTGGAATTAATCTTTGATTGATTTGTCTTATTTTTTTCCATTCGAATCGGGAAATTCAGGTTTCTTTTGCCGTTGATGGGACTGTGCTACTTGCTTCACTTTCTGTTAAAAAAATGGACAAGTAACCTTCTATTAAAAAAAGGTTAAAAATATTAGACTCTTGGGACCTAGCCAAAATAGAAGTCAACAACTGGGATAGCCAAGAATGTTCTTTTTGCCCCCAAGAACTCTTCAAAAAAAACTGATAGTTTTTGCTGTGTTTTATTACTCATTAAAACTCCATTCAACGGAGATCATACAAATTCTTGCAGCCACACTTGGTTCCTAGGAACTTCTGCAATGGATGACAAAACATTAATACAAACACACACTTTAACTGTAGAAGAAGCATCTAAGGTGAGATTACCTATCTCAGGTGTTATCAACCCCCTTAAGGCATACCCTTGTAGGTTAAGGGCACTGAACCTTTGATGGTTGAGGCTGCATGTGACTCCATGCCACTTGCAAAAGTGAGTTGAACTATTCCAAGAAGCCAAGACATTAAAAGGGTTGTTTTCTACTGCTTCTTTGAATCTGAGAGATGATAATTGGTTTGTGTCATTTCCTAAGGCACTAGTAGTGCTTTTAGGTTGCAAACACAGTAGGGTGGCAGAAAAGAGAACCACAAGAGTGCATGTGAAGCAGAATGAAGAGTTTGTCTTTCATTTAGTTTTAGTCGTGGAGAATCTCAACCAAATGAAAACTGTTTGGTACAAAGTTGAGTTGCTATAATTCTGCTATATACAAAAGAGTCTATATAATTGATAACTAGCTAGGAGTTAGAGTTGTTTTAATGACTTATGGTGTGTGTGAACATTCATACCTTTTGAGTTCACTTAGGTTGATATAAAGCTATAAAATTCTTGCTATTATTATTAGGATAAGATTTATTCTGCTTCTGTTGACTTTGAGTACACATCAATCCATTTGTCCTCCCAATCACTGACAGGAAGCTCAAGGGCAGTCATAAAGGTTCGTATGTCATTGTGACTTTCACAAAGTGACTTCATAGCTAAAGTCATCCAAGACAAGGTGAGGATTTCATCCTTGCTTTTAGGCACAAGATAGTTGGTTTGTAGAATCAGCTAAGCCCAAACCCTGCAGAAAACGTTCCCTCCTCTCCTTCACACTAACAGGGTCCTTCACACTTAAAGCAATAGTGGATAGATTTCCATAATCTGTAATCACACAAAACAACATTGATCACTAGTTTGCTCTCAAATTTTACTAGCATGACAACTACACACATCCTTGTGATACACACAGACCCTCATGATACACACACAGAGACACACCCTCATGATACACACATAGAGACACACCCTCATGATACACACACAGAGACACACCCTCATCACACACAAAGACACACACGCACACACACCCTAATCACACACACCCTCATGATACACACACACACACACATATACCCAACTACAATAATAAAGCATAAGCACCCTCCAAACCCAAAATTTGAATTAGTTACATAAAGAACTGCTAATGTCTATATTTTTCTGTAATTGAATTTTACCTTTTGTATGTTCTTGTACGTCATCAATGTAATTTGCTATATAAACAACTGTTGTTCATGCTGAGTGAACCTTAGATTCCCATTTGAGATTGAATGCAATGATTCTTGCGAACAGTTTGCATTAGTCATTGTATTTAGTCTTGAATTGTCCATTTGGACAGTTTGGGGAGATTGGTATTTTTATGTTAGATTCATTCGTTAAGGTTATTATTATTTTGAATAATTTGATGAAATATCGGTATAATGCATTTCAACTTCTTCTCTGAGTGCATACTTGGTTATCGGGAAATTAATTTCACCGATGTCATGTCGTGTACTTGGAGACCAATGCGAAAAATGCTGCCGAAATTTAGTCAAATTGTTCAAAATAATGCTAACCATGACGTTTGAGGCTAACATAAAAGACAGTCTTCCTAAATGGGATATGGCCACACCTATAAATAAAAAAGTGAGATTTTCATGCATGGAATTGCTTAGATAGATCGAAGTTGGATCAATCAAAGTCGCATGAGCACAGAATGTGAGGATGGCGTGGAGCAGTTCTTGCAATTTGCTTTAGAAAGAGGTCGACCGAATGAAGAAGGAAAACATTATTGTCCTTGCATCAATTGTTTGAACGGAAGACGACAACTACTGGATGACATACGGGACCATCTATTGTGTGATGGGATGAAGAAGAATTACACGACATGGATATGGCATGGTGAAGTTACTGACATGCAGAGTGGGTCCCAATCTGAACCGTTTGATGTAGAAATGGGAGATCGCTTGGAGGACATGATTTGTGACCTTGGACAAGAGTCTTTTCAGGAAGCACACGCCCCTGTGTATGAAGGATTGCAGAGTGATTCAAAGAAGCCTTTGTATACGGGGTGCAAGAATTCCTTAACCCTGTTGTCTGTGGTGTTAAGTCTGGTTAATGTGAAGGCCAGGTATGGGTGGAGTGACAAAAGTTTCAACTCACTGCTTGAGGTAGTGCACACTCTGCTTCTAGAGGACAACACGCTGCCTAAAACTTACTATAAGGCGAAAAAGGTACTGTGTCCCATGGGTATGGAGTATTAGAAGATTCATGCTTGCCCCAATGATTACATACTCTACAGGCATGAATTCCAAGAAATGTCTAAATGCCCTATCTGTGGGATTTCACGGTACAAAGTCAAGGATGAAGATTAAAGCAGTTATGATGAAAACTCAAACAAGGGCCCGCCAGCGAAGGTTTTATGGTATCTTCCAATCATTCCAAGGTTTAAGCGTGTTTTTGCTAACGAGGACGACGCAAAAGACCTTACATGGCATGCAAATGGAAGGATTTTTGATGGACTAATTCGTCATCCGGCTGATTGCTCACAGTGGAAGAAGATTGATGGTTTGTATCCAGATTTCGGGAAAGAGCCAAGAAATCTTAGACTTGGCCTCGCCAGTGATGGAATGAATCCATATGGCACCTTAGGCACGCAACACAGTTCATGGCCAGTTCTGCTAGTAATTTACAATTTGCCTCCTTGGTTGTGCATGAAGCGAAAATATATGATGTTGTCTATGATGATATCGGGCCCAAGACAACCAGGAAATGAAATTGATGTTTATCTAAGTCTGTTGGTTGAAGATCTGAGAAAGTTGTGGGACGAGGGGGTTGTAGTGTTTGATGCGTTTCGCAAGGAGACGTTTGAAATGCGTGCAATGCTTTTTTGTACCATTAATGACTTTCCAGCATATGGGAATCTTAGTGGTTATAGTGTTAACGGTCATCATGCATGCCCCATCTGCGAAGAAAACACAAGCTACATACAACTAAAACATGAGAGAAAAACAGTCTACAGTAGGCATAGCCGCTTTCTAACACCCAATCATCCTTACAGACAACTGAAAAAAGCTTTTAATGGAAGTCAAGAACATGATATTGCGCCGATACCGTTGACTGGTGAGCAGGTATATCAGCGGGTTCAACACCTGAATAATGTATTTGGAAAGACCCAAAAGAAGGATAAAAGTAAGAGTTGCATATGGAAAAATTAAATACCTCAACGTGATTCTATTTAAATACGTGCATGTTAGATATGTGTCCAACCGCATACTAAATTCCAGATCCAAGATTAGTCATATAATTACGATCAAAGTTTACAAAACACCTTAAAGTCCTGTTAAAAAAAAACCCTAATTGCATTAATTATCATTTTTTAATTTCAAATAAAAGTACATTAAAATTTATGTTATTAATATTCCTCTAAATATTCTTTAAAAAATCCTCCAAATACATTCAATAATATATATATATATATATTTCTAAATAAAAAGAAAGAGGTTGGGAGTAGCAGCAGCTGACCTGACTACATTATCCGTACCATGCACCCAAAAAAACCGAACCGTTCAACCTACCACTAATCCACGCTCCATCCCCCGCACGTGACTACATTTTTTTTATCTTCTGTACTGGTCTGATCTTGACGTTAGACATTGTATTGGTGTTATGCATGTGGAGAAAAATGTTTGTGACAGTGTCATTGGGACGCTCCTTAACATTCAAGGCAAGACAAAGGATGGCTTGAATACCCATCAAGATCTAGCTGATATGGGCATACGATCACAGTTGCATCCAAGGTCTGATGGGAAGAAAATTTACTTGCCCCCAACTTGCCATACTTTGTCCAAAAAGGAGAAGATAAGTTTTTGTCAGTGTCTTCATCGGGTGAAGGTTCCACAAAGATACTCTTCAAATATTAAGAGCCTTGTGCAGTTGAAGGAGCTTAAGCTTGTAGGGTTAAAGTCTCACGATTGTCACGTACTCATGCAACAATTGTTAGCCGTGGCTATACGAGACATCTTGCCAAACAAAGTCAGGTTAGCCATAACTCGCCTGTGCTTTTTCTTCCATGCTATATGTAGCAAAGTCATTGATCCTGTCAAGTTTGATGAGTTGGAAAATGAGGCCGCAATTATACTGTGCTAGTTGGAGATGTATTTTCCCCCTGCTTTCTTTGACATCATGATTCACTTGATTGTGCATCTAGTCAGAGAAATCAAATGTTGTGGTCCTGTTTATCTACGGTGGATGTACCCAGTTGAGCGATACATGAAGATCTTAAAATGGTATACAAAGAATCTTTATCGACCAGAAGCATCTATTGTTGAGAGGTACATTGCAGAAGAAACCATTGAATTTTGTTCAAAATACATTGAGAAGGCTAAACCTGTTGGCCTTCCTGAGTCTCAGCATGATGACAAAGTGGGAGGTAAGGGTTCAA
Organism: Glycine max; assembly: GCF_000004515.6. Classification (NCBI taxonomy): domain Eukaryota; kingdom Viridiplantae; phylum Streptophyta; class Magnoliopsida; order Fabales; family Fabaceae; genus Glycine; species Glycine max. The sequence continues at coordinate 34,837,428 of NC_038246.2, forward strand.
GAGGACTGCATGTGATCACTCCAAGTGTAGAACATTTGTTACAAGCTCACTTGTATGTCTTGAGCAACAGTAATGAAGTTTTGCCATACATACTTAAGCATGAAGCTTTAGTCAAACAGAATAATTGATAATTGCTAAATAATAGTGAATTAATAGTGGAAAATCGGTCTAAAATTAACTTAAGATTAATTATTTAGCAGTTATTTATACTTTAATTTGGAAAGATTTAATTAATTTCGAATTTTGATTGCAGATGCGAAAAAGGGAGGTACAACAAGCAAAAAGGAGCAGAAATAAAGGAAAAAAGAAGAAAATCAAAAAAAGCCCAAGCCCAAGTTTGCATCTATAAATAAGAGGGTTAGCCTAGGAAAACAGACACACTTCCTGAGAGCTCAGTTTTCAGACCCTCTGGCACTCAGTTCTCTCCTTTTCCTTCCCTTTTCTTATATTCTTATTTCTTTCTTTCACCCCTCCTCTCGTTGTAAAGCCCTCGTGACCATGAGTGGCTAATCCCCTAGCTAGGGCCTGGCAAGCCTAAAAAGCCAATGATGTATGGAGCATTTTAAGAGTTATCAATAAAAAGAGGAATTCCCTCCAGGTTCTTTATTTATTTACCGTTCTTTCTTTTTACATCCTGTATCTCTGAACTTGCTTTCTGTTAGGGTTTAGTCCACTCGGGAGAGGGTAAAGCCTAATTAGGGGTAAGGAATGAATACTTGAATCTGTTTTAAGGGTTAGGCCACTCGGGAGAGGATAACGCTTAAGAGAACACTAAAAGGAGGAAATTATCGGGTTATATTTTATAGGGTTTTTCTTCCAGTTTCTTTTATCTGCTTTTGCTTCTTGCTTATTCTGCATCTCAGACTTTGTTTTCTGTTAATCTTTAGGCCACTCGGGAGAGGGTAAAGCCTAATTAGGGATAAGGAATGAATACATGAATCGGTTTTAAGGGTTAGGCCACTCGGGAGAGGGTAACGCTTAATAGAACAATTAAAGAAAGAAATCATTGGGTTAGCATGACTTAATGCCTCAATGCCCATGCTTTAGCAAACATCTAGAATGTAATCTTAAGGCATCTTAGTTATTGAGTCTTCACAAAGGGCATTTGGAAGATAGGTAATTAAGGTAGGCTTGTCATCATGAGGCATCAACGGCAAGTAGATGGATAAATGTGGGGCAGAATTAGTTCACTGGTATTGATAACAGACAAATCCAGAATCCATATATCTAGGCTAATTAGACTTGTCAGGTTTTAGCGATTTTAATATATAGATTTTATTCCTTATTTTTATTGTTGGTCTTTCTTAGAAGTGGTTATTCCTTATTTTACTGTCGGGTTTTAGGAGTAAGCAATTAGATTTAGTAGATTTAGATTTTATTTATTTGAATTTCGTAGAAGTAGTTATCTTTATCGCAATTTAAATATTTTATCTTATCTTATCTTTAAATCTTTTGTCTTATCTTATCTATTATCTTTATCTTTTATTTGAAATTTTAAATCTTTTATCTTATCTATTATCTTTATCCTTTATTTTAAATTTTAAATTTCTTATCCCTTGCTAGATTTAGATTATATTTACTAAATTTACAATTTACAAACTGAAAAGTACTTCACATAAGTGCAACAAAATCCATGTGGTACGACACTCGGCTTACCGGGAAATTATTACTACGAGCGATTTGGTATACATACTTAAGCATGAAGCTTTAGTCAAATAGAATAATCCAAAAATGTCAAAGAATTGGGTGTTGAAAAAGCACAACAAGACTTTCTGTGATTGGTTTAAAGATACAATCTTTGCAGATGAGAATGCTTCAAAAACATTAAGAAAGCTAGCAGATGGGCCTAAAAGAAATGTTATAACCTGGCAAGGATACGACATAAACAAGTATTCATTTTACACAAAAGCACAAGATGACAAAAGTACAATGCAGAACAGCGGGGTCACCCTAAGGGCTGAATCTCAACACTTCGTAAGTGTGAATGAAACCAATCCCTGTGTAGCTTCCATCCCTTACTTTGGGTTCATTGATGAAATTTGGGAGCTTAATTATGTGAAATTTACTGTTTATGTTTTCAAATGTAAATGGGTTGACAGCAACACCGGTGTACGCACTGATGATATAGGATTTACGCTGGTAGACCTAAAGAAACTTGGTTACCACAATGACCCTTTCATCATGGCAGAACAAGCTACACAAGTATTTTACGTGTAAGACCCTTGTGATGAAAGGTGGTGCGTGGTTCTCTAGGGCAAAAAAATTGGTGTTAATGTAGAAGATGATGATTCATACATGGACACCTATGTTAGTCCTTTGACCGCACAAATCACTCGTAACGTTGTCGGAGAAGAAGAAGCTGACGACGTTCATGCTAATCGTAATGATCATGATGAAGGAGAATTGATTAACATCGTCTAATGTAATTTTCTAGAGAGAGAGAGCTCACGAAAGCAAGTAAGTGACAACTACACTTTTTTTTATCGTTTAAAATTATATCTTAAGTTGTTGCAAAATTTATTTATAAATTTGTCTTGTTATTTATGGATGGTTTACTGAAGAGGGGGTGAAATCAGGCATAATTCATCAGTCTTATAATAAAATATGAAAAATTTAGTCAATGGTTTTTTGTACTAGATGGCATTCTTAGGACTTCACACAGCTCATGTTTGTCGCCAGTTTCTTCATCCACCACCCTTACCTTCTCTGGCTTCTCACGTTTATTGTTGTTAAACCCATATTTATGCTCTCCTCCCTTCATGTCTTGTTTTATCACAACTTTAGCCGAATCTCCTATCTTCAGCACAGTTGAATCTCC
>NC_038246.2:34840345-34861649 GCF_000004515.6 Glycine max
GGTTCGTCTAGCCACTCGCCCCGTGTCGTCTCTGAACCTTTCAATTTGTTTTGTAAATTACAGTGTAGTTTACAAAAGAAAAGGTGAAAGGAAAGATATTGAGCTGGTAGAGGAGGAAGAACCACAGATTGGTGCTAATTGTTCTAGTGCAACCTCTAATAAATCTGAGATTTATAAGGAGGAAGCACGAAATGTAGCACAAAAGCATAAACCAAAGAGGGTGGAGAGTGTCAATGCTGATGCAGAAGCCTTTGGTGATCACTGGAAAGTTTAGATTGGTCTATGCATTCTGAAGCTGAAGCACTAGAACATATGAAGAAAAGACATACAGGTCATCAAAGTGTGTCATTGGAGAATAAGACAGGAGATTCAACTGTGCTGAAGATAGGAGATTCGGCTAAAGTTGTAATAAAACAAGACATGAAGGGAGGAGAGCATAAATATGGGTTTAACAACAATAAACGTGAGAAGCCAGAGAAGGAAAGGGTGATGGATGATGAAACTGGCGACAAACATGAGCTGTTTGAAGTCCTAAGGATGCCATCTAGATGTGTATTTTTCAAGGTCTTCATGTCATTCCTTCATCATTGATCCCACTTTAACATCCTTTAAATCCCATGCAAATGTAGCTTTCAGTGCAAACTATGTAATCTTCACCTGTCTATGATTATTGTTATTTGTGCTACACAGTAATTTTCTTTCATTTCTTGAAACAAATTTAAAGCACAAGTATCACAAGACATCATCAACTTGAATTTATGAGACTTTTCATTTATCAGACATTTTCACTACTATTACATCTTATCCTGTTTTGAATCACAATTAAAAACCACAAGTAAATCACTTATGACTTATCCTCTTTTGATTAATCCTTTTTTGAAAGCACACACACACACACACAGACATAGAGAGACAAAGAGACACACACACACCTACAATAATAAAGCATGACCACCCCCGAACCCCACTATTCTAGATTACTTACATAAAGAACTTTTGATGTTGATAATTGTCTGTAATCAAAATTTACATTTTGTATGTTGTTGTATGTTATTGTATAAAGGATCATGGCTTCTCCACCTGCCTCCCCTCCTCCTCATTCTCCTTCTCCTCCTCCTCCTCATGCTCCTTCGGACGCATTGGCTTCGCCGTCTGTCATTAAGCGGACATGCAAAGCCTCACGTCTACAATCGTTGTCTACTAGACCACCTGGTGCTGAGAGACCAGTGGTCCATGTTGATCCTTCTATCGGCAAGGCCGACGGTCCCCACAGGAAGAAATTAAGAACATATTTGGGGATTGTGGCGCGTGATAAGGTGGATGTCACCTACGAGAATTGGAAGGAGGTCCCTACTACTCAGAAGGACCTGATTTGGGAGGATATTCAGGTATTTGTCTTTTCTTATTTGATTTTGTTTAATTAATAGCCAAAAAATACATTATTGTAACAAATAAACCCTATTTGATGTTGTCAGGCGGAATTTGATATCCTAGAGGCTTCTGACAGTAGGACGAAAAAGAAGTTACTTCAGACCATGGGGGAGAGATGTAGGCAGTTTAAATTAGACCTCACGAGGAAATGGGCCCTTGCAGCCGATCAGGATGGTGTCGAGGACACTGTCTGTGAGAAATACGACATTAGCAAGGAAAAATGGGCCCAGTTTTGCCAGACTCACAGAGACCCTTATTGGGAGGTATGTTCCTTGCCATTTAAGTTGTTTTTCAAAAAACATGATGTTGTTATACTTCATTCTACCAATTTGAAAGATTATTGTTTAATTTTTGCAGGATGTGCGCAAGAAGGCACAGGCCATCCAGAAGCAGAATACTGCCCCCCACATTTTGTCTCGTGGGGGTTATGACTATTTGGAGCAGAAGCTCCTGGCTGAGAAGACGAAGAAGAAGCTGGAGGAAGCTGCACAGTCAGGAAGAGTTGATGGTGTCATTGACCCTCCATCCCCAGTTCGACGCCACGTGAAGTGGAAGATGGTCCGCACGAAGAAAATAGGGGAGATGATGATTGAGGCCGCAAAGGAAATCGCTGAGAAGATCGTAAGTCATTTTCAACTAACCATTACAATTATATTTCAATATTTTGTGAATGTCATGTACCACTGTGTGTTTTCTGTGCAAGATTCCTTTGAGGAGCAGGCGACACAGGGATCCTTCGTCCCCTATGGACATCAGGATGTTCTCACCGCTGCTATTGGACGTCCAGAGCACCCTGGACGTGTCCGTGCTGCTGGAGCCGGTGTCACCATCAAGCAATACTTTGGATCAACTCCACGGATGTCCCGCAGCTCTTCCTCCCTACCTCCCGAAGAATTGCAGCAGCTAACCCAGCAAATTAGGGACTAGCTAGAGGAGTCCATCACAGAAAAAGTGACGTGGCAGCTCATGGCATCCTTCAGCCAGATGCAGTCCCAGATTCAGTCTCAGGGACTTGCACTGCCTCCCGAGCCTCTGGTTGGTCCCTCCGGTCCTTGAGTAAGCACAAAGGGGAGTTGTGTTGATCCTTCAAGAAACGATCCTGAGACGGGTGACTCTGATAGGTGCGGCTTGTACATAGAAGCAGATCTTGCCCGCCTGGTTGCCCTGGGGAGAGTTTATGAGGGATCCACCGTTGTTCATAACACTCCTTTGTTGCCTGGCCAAGTAAAGGTGAGTATGGAAGAGGTTACAGATGCAGATGCTCCAGTTCCTGTACCCACTGATGAGGTTTCCTTAGTGAGGCAGGCACTTCACACCTTCCTTGCTCGGCCGACACATCTGGTCAAGTCTTTATCACCGCAGGTACTTTACTCTTACTATATGTTTCTTCTTTTTAAATTAATTCATTCAGCGTGCCTCAAATTAGGCCATTTAACTTTGTTTCATGAACAGGTAGTTGTGTCTCCGGCAAAACCACCTCCAAAGCCCGATCCGGAGGTCGATGATCCGCTTTATCTGATGACATTGACCATCTCAGAGCTTTTCTTGAGGCCTTACCAGGTTACATGGGATGCCACCATTTTTGGGGTCTTTAATCCAGATTTCCCGCTCTACATAAAGCACGAAGACCTCTTCGAAATCGCACACGGTGGTCAATGTCTCAACATATTAGTGTTACAGTTGTGGATTCTGTAAGTCATTTTATATTACTTTTAATTACCCAAGTTATTGCTTTCAATTCATAAATATTTAACTTTGACTTAACATAAGCAGGCATCTCACTGATACAAGTATGCGAGCGGGGAATTCTGATATCTATGGATTCCTCGAGCCACAGTCCATTCAGAGGTCTGGGCAATCGCAATTTGAGTCTGAAAGTTACATAAAGACTTGGATGCAGAGTTCAAAACGCGATGTCTATCTTGGAACCTACCTAAATGGGTAAGTCACACAAAATAACTGAATTTAATTCATGTTTACTAATATACTAACCCATATTCGTCTCCACTGTAGCGGACACTGGCAGATGGTGGTCATCCTACCCAAGGAACACCTAGTTGTCTGGTTTTGTTCATTGCATAACAGGCCAGACAACTACCTTAAGGGGATTATTAACATGTTAGTGTTCTTTTCAATATATTTGCATTGAAATACCTCAACAACACCAGTTTTTAATTGTAACTCATCTGGAATAGTGCTTTAAAAGGTCTTGATGATGCTCCACAGCCTAAATCAAAGGCTCCTGCTAGATGGATTGTCGTCAAGGTACGTCATTTACATAAAACTTCCACTTATATATATTTCTTATATGTCTGTACACTAATTGTTTAATTAATATCCAAATTTCATTATGTATTCAGTGTAATAGACAAAAGGGAAGTACTGAGTGCGGCTACTATGTCATGCATTGGATGTCCACCATCATTTTAGGAACTTTTAGGAATAACTGGGAAGCGGTACATTTATTTCAAACAAATCCAATTTTTTAATAATTTGTATTACATTATTAACTTATCATTTATTTCATCATGCAATATTTTAACGATCCTAGACCATTGGAGCCAGAGAGATTAAAGGCGTTGCGGATCCAGTGGACATAGTATTATCTCCGAGTTAGAGATCAGACTTAGGGTATATGGACATGAAGTTTAGCTTAGTTTACTTTGGTTTAACATTTTTGACATTTCCTATGTAATTTGAACATTGAATTCATTTGTTGATGGTTGTTTATGATAAATCAATTATTAAATGTTTATTGTGTGATTAAAACTGCTTGAAAGCAGAATAAAATGTTCATTTACTGTGAATTGAGTCTGAAATTACATTTTACAGGTACAATTTTGGGTTTATTGTAAAAACAGAAAGTTTATATAAAAAAAAACTTGAAAACAACATCGGTTATTAGCAAAAACCGATGTTACTAAAGAAAACAACATCGGTTATTAACAAAAACCGATGTCAACATTCACCTTAACATCGGCTATTTATAAATAACCGATGTTAATGTACATAGGTTAACATCGGTTGTTTATAAATAACCGATGTTAAACTGTATGCGGTAACATCGGTTAGTTATAAATAACCGATGTTATACATTAACTACTACAACAAAATAGTGCATCAATGATGAACGTTGACATCGGTTTCCTCTAAAAACCGATGTTAATGTCACATATTAACATCGGGTTTTTTTGTAAAAATCGATGTTAATGTGACAAGCTAACTTCGGTTTTTACAGAAAACCGATGTCAACCTCCCTCACGCATACACTTATTTTGTTGTACTTATTTGTTTATAACATCGGTTATTTATAAAACCGATGTTATCATTTTTATTTTAACATCGGTTTTTGAAAATCGATGTTAACAACAATACATTCAACATCGGTTTTACAACCGATGTAAAATGTCCTAAATAACCGATGTTGAAAGTGTATTTTCTAATAGTGGTTTTTGAACAAATGAAGTTGAGGTATAACAAAGCTTGTATACTGTTATGTCCGGATTAATTGAAAAGAAATTAATTGAATAATTTTAATTATTATCGGAAAAGCCTCAAGTTGATCATTCAAAGTTAGACGTACCACCATATTAGTTCTTTGGCTTGTTATAGAAAATTTGTTATTGTTGTTCATCAAGGTAATTGTATTCTACAATATTTTCTTCATTGTTAATAATATCGAACGTTTTGTATTTCCAATGTCTTCATCTAAGATTTTGTAAGTAATGTGATATTGTAATTAAAATAATATTTTTGAATATTTTAATTTAAAATTAATATATTTTTTGCAAATTAGTTTTGATTGGTTCATTAGTAAAACAAATAAAATATTTCAAAAATTTGCAAAAAAAAAAAATAACATTGGTTGGTCTAAAACTGATGTAGAAAGCAACTTTACAACATCGGCTTTGGCCAAAACTGATGTCGTCAGCACATTCTATATTAGTTTTTTCAAAAATCAATGTTGTAAATGACTTTCAACATCAGTTTTTTCAGAACCTATGTAAAAATAAATTCAGAATACACAACTTAACATCATTTTTTAGGAAAAATCGATGTTTTTGTTTGCACCACAACATTGGCTTTTTTTAAAAATCGATGTTTTTTGCACGATAACAACATCGATGTTGGTTTTTGCATATTTTACATCTTTTGATTTATTTCTTGTAATACGACATCGGTTTTCTTAAAAATCAATGTTGTGCAATGTATTTTAACATCGATTTTATAACTGATGTTAATGTTGATACTTTTAACGTTAGTAATTTCAACATCGATTTAAACCTGATGTTGAATGTCCAAAATAACTGATGTTAAAAATATTTTTTTCTAGTAATAATAGTTTGACAACTCTGAGCAATCCTCAATGGAAAATTGGCTTAACAAGTTAAGAATTGACATGACTAATTTTATATATAAAGAACATAACCTAATTAATGAAGCTATACTTAGGGGTTCTAACAAACTTTCTTGAAAATTTGTCATCAAAAGTTGTCAACTACTTAACAACGTAACATTTTTTTATTTTAGTCTTTTACTTAAATATAAACCATAAAATATTGACTTCTAGAGTAGTTATAAGCTAATAAATAGAAAAACTAAAACTCACATGAACGAAAAATTGAAAAAAATATATATAGAATTGAAAAATTGAAAAAAAAGTCAAATTATAAAACCAAAAATATACAAATAAATAATTATCAAGATTGAAATTTAAAAAGTGGAAAGTTGTAAGACCAAATTCATAATTTTTTTAGAAAAGACTAAATTCATATTTAAATCTTATCAAATTAAATATACTTCTTGTCATCTACGTTGTAAATTATCTGGACCCTTAATTTCTTGCTATATAGCTAGTTGCATATATTTTTTTGACTTTTGGATCTAATGCAAACCACATATTTATTTCAATTGTCACATTAATAAAATGTCAAATTGATGTTAAGGAAGAATAGTGACACGAATTTTAAAATATGAAGCATTAACGTCAACCTATTAGATTATTTGGCTAGTACTTTATTAGTATATTTATTAAATTTAATAAATCTATATACTTTTTTAAAAGAAATAAATAAATCTATCTATTTATATAATATAAGTAAATAAAGTTTGAACAACTTTTAAATTAAGATTTTAAACTTCATAATATTCGTTGATGTGAAGCTCACTTGGGACTATTATAACAATTGATCAAAACTTATATTTCATAATAGGGGTTGATTTTAGTCAATTTGATTTAATATTAATGTTATAAAAAATTTTATAGAATCAATTCTTCTAGCTGTTTCATTATTTATGTGTAATAAACATTTTTATTTCATTACAAATTGATTTCCATACATTTTTCCTATCTTATATGTTCTTCAACACATATTTTCATTTGCTCATTGTTTTTCATTCTTAACCTAATATTTTTTTAATGTCTTAATTGACTTAAACCTATGATTTTGTAATCTCTTTGCATTTTTTTAGTTTCTCATTTTACTATTGACTAATTTAGTCTACTAATGCAAATGTTGCAATAAATTAGTCAAACCGTTTAACATACTAACAATTTGATCCTTAAAGTATTATTCATACTTAATGTCTGAGTGATCCAAAAATTATATTACTTACTAACAAATTAGTCCACAACATACATGCTTATAATAAATAGTTGGATTAATTTGCAACTTTTGCACATTTGTGTTTAAGGACTAAGACACACACAAACTAATGTGAATATAAATTTATAGAATCAAACTTAATAATAACTTTATAGAACTGTACTTACCAAAATTTGGAGTTGAGCGACGTCAGGGTCGATGTGGCCAAGAGGGACTCCACAATTTCACATGTCGGACTGAAGACTATAGATACCCTCTGTTAGGTTAGGAAAATATGAGGGAGATCTACAAAACAAAAGACTGTAATGCTTAAGTAATTGAGTTGAGAATGAAATGAAAATGGTGAGATAGAACCGAGTATTTATAGAGTCAGATATGAGCTTTGAGTCCTTATTTACAGATCATTCCTATCTTGTAGATAAGTCGTGACTTATAGATTATTTGCCTCTTATAGATGATCAAGTATCTATCACTTGATAAAGGGATTGTAACATTATCAATATTCAAATATTGAGGTATATACAGATACATGTTGTCCTAGTAGCCCGCTTGCTAAGGGCTATGTATCCGTACTCCTGTGATAGGGCCGACATGGAAAGTAAACGTGTGTATGGGAGCGCCACGTCGATTGTCATGTGTAGACCCCAGACAATGCATGAACCAGATCAAATTGAATAGCCATTTAAAGATTAGAATTTTAATAAAGATTTAGAAGACAAAATTTTTAAATTTATGTGTACATTTTTTATGCAACCAAATTTAGGTAGATGCATATGTATGAGAGAACATAGAATTTAAAAAATTAATACTAGTCAGAAATAAAAGCGATAAATTTTTGTTTTTTAAATTGAATGGTAAATTATCATTATATCTCTAAATAAAAATTGCTAAAACAAAAGAATTTATTATTTTTCTTTCAAAATTTATGATATTGATTATTAATCTAATTAAGCTAAAAACAAAAAGATATAATTTCATAACATATTTCTTTTTAAAAATAAATATGTATATATATTAACAAATCCCACATTTTATGTTTTTTAAGAAGTTTTATGAGCTACATCAAGTGTACCTTAAAATTAAAATAAGTAGTTATTATTAGTTAACGCATTCCTTCCGAACAAAACAGATGGGTGTATGTTAGCAAACTCGTGTGTGTACAACCGATAGAGTGTGTGTGATGAGTGATGACTAATGACTAATGAGGACGGTTTATGAGTTAAGCATGCATTTGCGCATCTTGATAAATTTGACCGGGACTTACTACATAGTTGGAGACGAGGACCCGGTTGGTATATATAAAATGTTGGTAAATATTTGTGTTATAAATTAAAATTTATAAATATACATTACTTATATTAATCCTATTTTATAAAATAAAATATTTATTTTAGATTTTCTTAAGATTTCGTTTTAATGAGTCAACTAGTTTGTTACGTTTCTTTTGACAATTGTAGGTTGGTTTCCAATGGTCATATTTTGTTGTTGCAAAAATGCCTATATATATCTCTTTCCTCTTTTCTAAAATTGGCACAAGCAGACAATCTCGTTTCTTTCTCCCAAAAAAAAATTTCTCTTTCTTTTCTTATAAAAAACTTATTTTTTGAAAGCAAGAGCATTGGTGTTCAGAAGGTTCGGGGATCCTTTCGCTGCACACGATCGGAACCAACGGGTTGTCGTATCTTGGGAGATGAGCGCAATCTAATTTTCCTACCAGTTCAGTAGGGGCGTTTTCTCTCTAAGGATAGCGTTTGTGTGCTTCAACCCAGGCTAAATATTTTTTCCCCTAATTTATGTTTTCCTTGTTCTTATTGTATGATATAGTGCATTGTTGATTTATGTGGCGTCAATTAAAATTATTTTTCTACTGTTATTTTGTTATTTAATTAAAGGCTTTGAATTTTTCTTCTTATTTATTTCTTTCATTTTTATTTTATTTTCCAACAGTCTTAGAGAGAAAATTTCTTCACTTTCTTCTTGCATAGTGTTTTCTGCAGTAGCATTATATTTTATAAAAATGTCCGCCATGGATATGATTAAGTCCCTTTCCAGTAAGCCTGAAAAATTTACGGGTGAAAATTTTTTATGTTGGCAACAACAAATGAAATTCTGGCTTACTGAATTAGATTTATACTATGTGATTTCTAAAAAAGAAATAAAAACTTTAACTTCCTCTATTGATATAGTTCAAACTAATGCAACCAAATCTTCCACCATTAAGCATGATGTTTCTGATAAAGATATTTTATGTCATTGACGCATTTTAGGTGCTTTGGCTGATAACATATATAAGATTTTTTGCCATACCAAAAATTCTGTTGAGTTATTGGAAGCACTTGAATTGAAATATGGATTTGTTGAAAAAGGTTTAAGTCGTTACTCTTGTGAAAAAATGATTGAGTTTCAAATGATTGATGGAAAATATATTTCAAATCAGATCCATGAATTTGAAAACATTGTTTATGACATGAAATTGAAAGGAATTTTTTTGCCTGACATTATGCTTTTGGCTTTCATGATTTCAAAATTGTCTCCTTCGTGGACTGATTTTGCTCGAAGCCTGAAACATAAACATGAAAGTTTTACCTTTGATGATTTGCTTGTCTGTCTCTACGTTGAGGATAAACATCGTTCATCTCAAAAACACTTGCAAAAATCTGATTCTCACTCTAAGGCCTATCTTGTTGAGAGCTCTAGCAAACCTTTCACTAAGTCCTTCAAAAGGCATGGGTTTAACAAAAATAAATTTGGTAGAAAGCCTTCTTTTTCTAAAAATAAGAACAATGCTTTTAATAACAACAATAAGCCTAAGGATAAAAATTCGGGGAATGAAATTTTTTGCTTTGTTTGTGGGCGAGCTAATCATTTGGCTAAGAATTGTTTTCAACGTCATCGCCAGCCTACGTATTTCCCTAAACCTCAGGCTAATGTTATTACCACCAGTGTTGCCTCTGATTTCCCATCTGACAGGTACCATGTCACTAGCCCTGAGTTAAATTGTGTTTTTAACTCAAATGATTGGTTTATAGACTCCGGGGCTAATGTTCATGTGTGTGCTGATAAAATATTATTTTCTTTATATCAGGAATCATGCACAGGCACTATGAGTATGTGGAATAGGAGTATAACACATGTGTTAGGTGAAGGTCAAGTGAAGTTAGAGCTATCTTTAGGAAACTTTCTTGTTTTAGATGGAGTCTATCATATTTCTGATATTAGGAAAAATTTAATAAGTACTTCTTTGTTAGTCCAACAAGGGTACAAGGTTGTTTTTTTAGTCCAATAGAGTTGTTATTACGAAACATGGTGTTTTTATTGGTAAAGGCTACATTTGTGATGGTTTGTTTAAGTTAAGTCTTATGTCTCACTATATTAATAAAATATCCAATATTTCTTCTTTTGTTGCAAATGTTGAATGTTCTAATATGTGGCATGCTAGGCTTGGACATGTGAATCTGAATTCTATCAAAAGAATGATGTCTCTTAATCTTATTCCTAAGGTTTCCATTGATTTAAAACAAAAATGTGAAACATGTATTCAAGCAAAGCAACCTAGAAAGAGTTTTACTACATGTATTGAAAGAGAAACTAACTTGCTTGAATTGGTTCATAGTGATGTATGCGATAGTAATGATGTGTTAACACGTGGTGGTAAGAGATATTTTATTACTTTCATTGATGATTTCTCCAAATATTATTATGTGTATTTAGTTAATCACAAAAGTGAATTATTTGATAAGTTCAAAGTATATAAAACAGAAGTAGAAAATCAATTAGAAAGAAAAATTAAAATTTTACGTTTCGATAGAGGTGGAGAATACACATCTTTAGACATGAGTAATTCTTGTGAAATGCATGGTATTATTCATGAAGTGACACCTCCATATGCTCCTCAATCTAATGGTATTGCAGAAAGAAAGAATCGTACCTTGCTTGATATGGTGAATGCTATGCTTGTAAGTTCTGGTTTACCAAGTAATATGTGGGGTGAAGCTTTGTATTCTGCATGTCATATTCTTAATAGAGTGCCTTATAAAATTTTTGAAAAAACCCCTTATGAGCTATGGAGAAAAAGAGAACCAAACCTGAAATATCTTAAAGTGTGGGGATGTCTAACAAAGGTAAACATCCCCATTAATAAGAAAAGGAAAATTGGACCAAAAATTGTTGATTGTGTTTTTGTTGGATATTCTATGCATAGTACTACTTATAGATTTTTGGTAGTTAATTCAGAAGTGTTTGAAATTTCTAATGGTACTATTATAGAATCTAGAGATGCTACTTTCTTTGAAAATATTTTTCCTTTGAAAAATAAATTGTCTAAATCTGTTTGTGATACTTCTTGTTTTAATTTGTCTTCTTGTAGTAATTCTAATAAGGACATTGTGTTTGAACCTAGGAGGAGTAAAAGATCTAAAAAAGTTAAGGATTTTGGTTCTAAATTTTGCTTTTTTCTGCTTGAAGATGATCCTAAAACTTATGGTGAGGCCATGAGGTCTATTGATGCACCATTTTGGAAAGAAGCTATTAATGATGAAATGAGTTCTCTTAAAATTAATAAAACTTGGTTTCTTAGTGATCTTCCCCCTAGTTGTAAAAGTATAGGTTGTAAGTGGGTTTTCCGAAAGAAATTAAGAACTGATGGATCTATAGAAAAATTTAAGGCAAGACTTGTTGTGATTGGGTGTAAATAAATAGAAGGTGTAGATTTCTTTGATACATATTCTCCTATTTCTAAAGTTACTACCATTAGGGTCTTAATTGCACTTGCTTGTGTTTTTAATTTAGAAATTCATCAAATGGATGTAAAAACTACCTTTTTAAATGGTGAATTAGAAGAAGAAATTTATATGATCCAACCTGAAGGCTTTGTAGAACCGGGGAAGGAAAAGAAATTTTGCAAACTTGTTAAATCTTTATATGGTTTAAAACAAGCTCCAAAACAATGGCACGGAAAATTTGATAAAGTTGTTCTTTCGTATGATTTTCAAATCAATAATAGTGATAAATGTGTGTATGTGAAACAATTTGATGATAGTGGATGTGCCATTTTATGTTTGTATATGGATGACATATTGATATTTGGTAGTAATATGCAATTCATAAATGATGTGAAGTCTTTCTTGTCTAGAAATTTTGATATGAAGGACCTTGGTCTTGTAGATGTGATTTTGGGTATTAAGCTTATAAAGAAAAATGATGGCATGGTTTTAACCCAATCACACTATGTTGAAAAGCTATTGAAGAAGTTTAATTATTTTGATGTGAAACCTGTTTCTACTCCTTATGACTCATCCATCAAGTTAAAGAAAAATTTGAGTAAAGGAATTTCTTCACATAAATATCCTCAAATTATTGGTTCTTTGCTGCATTTGACAAACTTCTCTAGGCCTGACATTGCATATGCAGTTGGTAGATTAGGAAGGTATACTAATAATTCTGATCATTCTCATTGGATTGCATTAGAAAGAGTTTTTAGATACTTAAAAGGAACCATTAATTATGGCATTCATTATACATGTTTTCCTGCAGTAATTGAGGGGTTTAGTGATGCAAATTGGATTTATGATTTTGATGCAACAAAATCAACAAGTGGTTATGTTTTTACTTTAGCTGGTGGTGCAATATCATGGAAATCTGCTAAACAAATTATTATTTCACGTTCTACTATGGAAGCAGAAATTATTGCTTTAGATACTGCTACTAGTGAGGCTAAGTTTCTTAAAAATTTGTTATGTGATTTGTCATTATTGAATAAGCCTATACCTCTAATTCCAATGCATTATGATAGTCAAGTTTCTATATCTAAAGTTACTAGCAAAAAATTTAATGAAAAAAGAAGACACTTACAAAAGGGTTGATTTACAAAAGAAGACACTTACTAGAGTGAGACATAAGTCTATTAGAAATTTGATTTCTCATGGTATCATTTCTCTTGACTTTGTCAGGTCAGAAAATAATATTGCGGATCCGCTTACAAAAGGGTTGCCGCATCAACAAGTACTTGAGTCGTCGAGGAGAATGGGACTAAAGTCCATTATTTAGTTACAACAATGGGCACCCGTCTCCATGTGATTGGTGATCCCATGAATGGAGTTCAACGAGTAACAACGAAGTTGTTTGTTGACTAAAGTACACCAAAATGAAATTTGGTGGAGCTGTTCCATTTCTCATTCCTATGACGAGGTGTATTATAAATTATGGTAATATTAAGGTTGAGGTATTTATATATATGTATTTTTGGTATAAAAAAACCTCTTAATGAATCTGATGACAATTAATGTAGAGTGGGGGTCACAACCCACTCTTTGAGGATTCACCTAGTGAGTGTGGTGGTGGGGCCGCCACTGTGAGATATGGGCTAATCTCTAAGTGACACTCACAAAACAAGATACAAGTGCAAGGCCATGTAACGTGCTACTACTGATTAGAACCTAATTGAACACCAATATTGTAGGGTTTGTGTACTAAAGTCTGGTTAAAGAATATGTAGTTCAAGACAATTAAGTCACTACATTTTTCTCGAGTGGAAGTTCATAAACACTAGGTAGAAGGCTCAAACCCGGAAGGTTTCTTATACTGAAATACAATAT
The DNA here is from genome assembly GCF_000004515.6 of Glycine max. Lineage (NCBI taxonomy): Eukaryota > Viridiplantae > Streptophyta > Magnoliopsida > Fabales > Fabaceae > Glycine > Glycine max. Next base: position 34,853,976 of record NC_038246.2, read on the forward strand.
CACATGGTCTTTCTCTTATGTTTCTATACAAATTATCTTTTAGAAAATATATTTTAAAATTTTAAATTATGTGGGGGAATGTTGGTAAATATTTGTGTTATAATTTAAAATTTATAAATATACATTACTTATATTAATTCTATTTTATAAAATAAAATATTTATTTTAGATTTTCTTAAGATTTCATTTTAATGAGTCAACTAGTTTGTTACGTTTGTTTTGACAATTATAGGTTGGTTTCCAACGGTCATATTTTGTTGTTGCAAAAATGCCTATATATATCTCTTCCCTCTTTTCTAAAAAAGGCACAAGTAGACAGTCTCGTTCTCTTTCTCTTGAAAAAAAAATTTCTCTTTCTTTTCCTATAAAAAACTTATTTTTTGAGAGCAATCCTTTCGCTGCTCATAATCGGAACCAACAGGTTGTCGTATTTTGGGAGAGGAGCGCAATCAAATTTTCCTACCAGTGCAGTAAGGGCGTTTTCTCTCTAAGGATAGCGTTTGCGCGCTTCAACCCAGGCTCAATATTTCTTCCCCTAATTTATTTTTTTCTTGTTCTTATTGTATGATATAATGCATTGTTGATTTATGTGATGTCAATTAAAATTATTTTGCTACTGTTATTCTGTTATTTAATTAAAGGCTTTCCATTTTTCTTCTTATTTATTTCTTTCATTTTTATTTTATTTTCCAACATAAAACACTTTTTGCTTTAATACGATACAATACAATAGAAGGCTATGAATATGAAGATGTCATACTCTGCCTTGCTAGTTTTGTTCCTTTCGCTTACCTTCTTCACCCCTTCGACGCTTGCTGGGTTGTGGTTTTCTCCTTTGCGACCTCCTTCTTGTCCTGATGGTAGTTGTGGGGTACCACGGCAACTCCCTCCTTATAAGCCCCCACCATTGTATAGATCAACTTCCAAGGGGAAACCTTAAGATCGATCAATGTCCCTATAGTTCTCTTTGCAGCACCAGCAGAATGTGTCTACCTCATCTTCAGCTAGTGTGCTTATTAGAATAATTTAACTTTCTCAAATGCATAAGTGAATATCGTGATGTGTCTTAAGCTTGTATCTGGATGTGGCTGATTTATAATAAAATTTAAAAGGAAAAAAAATAACGGATAGGACACATATAAGGGTGCCTTATAATTTCACAATCGTCCTTTGCTTGTTTTTTCTGTTTTATTCATATTTCTCTTATTTTGTACTTGTTTATTATGGCTTTACATTGGAAATCAATAAAGTATTACATCTATTTGCTTAATTTTTTCATATTTTATTTATGAAAAACAAAATTGATTGAGCGAAGGGTTCCTTCCATGCATACAAAACTACACCAACCAAATCTCAAATCTTATCTTTGTAAGGGTAGAAGACTAATCATGTGAGTTAACCTCTCGTTGGCCCTTTTTCAAATTTCAAAAAGTTAAAATTTAGTATTTTGATTTAGAGCTAGAACCTTTTTCAGAATCAGAGCTATGGATCTGAGCAGCTTTTTTCTTCTTTTTTCAGGCACAATATAATTCAAGCGTTCAAGTCATTGATTAAATTTATATGCAGATTGTGCACATATAAACATAACAACTTCCCCATATGTCACTACTAAAAAAAAGCTTTCTACATCGCCCTATTAACATCGGTTATAGCAAAAACCGATGTAAACGAAAGCGCAGTGGCATTTTTGTAATTAAATAGAGTTACTTAACATCGGTTTTAGCATAACCGATGTAAACTAATTGATGTTAACATCGGTTATTTAAAAAACCGATGTTAACATGATGTTAAGATGAATATGGTAACATCGGTTTGGGAAAAACCGATGTTAACTTAGAGTTAACATCGGTTTTGAGAGATCCGATGTTAAGGAGTTGATTTTAACATCGGTTTGTTAAAAAACCGATGTAATGTATTTGATGTTAACATCGGTTTTTACAAAATCGATGTTAACTACATTCAGTTAACATCGGTTATCCATAAAAAACCGATGTTGTGTTTATAAGTTAAAAAAAATAGAGATTTCAGAAGTCGCGCACGCTCGAAAACCTTGCCCTACCTCTTCTCTTTGTCATCCTCCTGCCTGAAATCGCTGTTCTTTTTCTCCTCCCGCCCGAAATCTGCCGGAAACCGCTCCGTCGACACCCACATTGTCGTTGGTCGAACCCACAGAACCCCCTACACTGCCGGAAAACCCACATTGTCCTCGCTGGAACCCACAGAACCCCCGACACTGCCGGAAAACCCATATTGTCGTTGCTCGAACCCCACAGAACCCACATTGTCCTGGCTCGAAGAAAACCCTAGATACACTGTTGCTACTAGGGTGCTAAAACAGTCGTCAGTGCTCAAAGGTCAAAGCTTTCTCCGCGAGGTACGTAGGTCAAATTCGTGTATGCTAAGTTTCGTTGTGAGTGGTTTGACCCGAATTGAGAGTGGCATCAGATAATAAAGAAAAGGTTTTTGTTTGCGATTGTACAGGCTCCGCTGACGTGCGAGCGTTGCTGGGTTCTCTTGATCAAGGTAACACTAACTTCTATACTTCATTTGACCTATTTTATTTTTTCTGGGTAGTAATAAGTAATGTTGCATGATTTTTAGTAAGGTGTTATTTTGTTTGCACTATATCAGAGAATCAACCATGATTTCTGTAGATGGATCCACAGGGTTGTTGAAATTGCCTGCAATTGCTTTAACATTTTACTGTCCAACAGAGGGGGCTTCACTATTGTTGTTTTAACATATTTTTTGTTTCTTGAGCAAGTAATGCTTAAGTATAGATAATGTTTTTACCCAACTGGATTTAAGGAACTGGGTTGCTTGCTCTCTTTTCTATTTTATTCGCTTAATTGTTGAATGCTTCCAGACTGTTTATAAACTATTCACTTGCCTCGTATTGACAGTTTCTAAAAGTTCTCATATCCTGTTATTGCAAATTATGCTTGTAACTGTTTTAAATAGGTAACTGTTGATATTAAAATAGGTTATTGCATTTAGTTATTTTACGATGTGGGATTAAAATAGGTAACTGTTGATAACTGTTTTGGATTATAAAAATAGGTAACTGTTTTTCAACAGTTACCTATTCAAAGTAACTGGGTTCCTCAGTTCTCATATTCTTGTATTGCATTTAGTTATTATGCTTGTAACTGCTTTACAATAACATATCCTGAAGTGAACTGCTTATGTGTTTGCGTATTTTTTTTTAGCTTATCTTCATAATCTACAATGAAAGAGGAATTGAGACCCTTGGGGAAGGAAGCATTCACATGGAATTCTGCTATAAATCTTAGGAATTCAGGCTTCAATTCCTTCCAAAAGTGCTTAATAAATCTGAAATTAAAACCATGTGGCCCTGGGCTTTTGTCATTGCCACAGGCTCACACAGCACACCTTATCTCTTCCTCTTTAAAAGGTTTAATCATAATTTCTCTCTGAGTAGAAGGCAGAATTTTAAATGAAACCCCATCCAAGTTAGGTCTGCTCAAGTGAGGCTCATTGAACCTATTCTGAAAATGATGAAGGGTTTCAGCCATTATAATGTTAGGATTTTCCACCCAGGTGTCACCAATCTGCAACCCCCTCAAAGCATTTCTCCTCCTCCTCAAATTAATAACTCTATGAAAATAGGATGTGTTGCTGTCCCCCTCTTTGATCCATCTGCATCTTGATTTCTGCCTCACAATAGACTCCTGCATAGTAGCTTTTTCCCAAAGGTCAGCTTGGGTTTTCTTGAGGTCCTTCACTTGTTGTTCAGAAGGTTGAACTGGCATAGAATTCTCCAAGTCATTTAGTTTCTGTTGAAGCTGTTTGACTTTGCTGCACAGGTCTCCTATGTTGTCTTTACTTCAGATTTTCAGCCTCTGTTTAAGATGTTGAAGCTTGCATTTTAAAGCATAACCACCCCACCCCATAGGCTGATAATCTAACCAACTATCCCTCACTACCTTCTGAAATTGTTTGAGCATTAGCCATCCATCATAAACCTTAAAAGGTTTAAGGCCCCAATCAATGCATTTAGAGTGCATGATAATAGGACAGTGGTCAGAGTAATTCCTCTCAAGGTTAAATTGGTAGCTGTCAGGCCATTTGGACAACCTGCCATTAGAAACACACACTCTGTCCAGTTTGGTGATGTTCTTATTCACAAAATTGAGTGGAGGGTAGTGAGAGACAAACATAAGATAACTAATATCCCTTTTTTTGGTGATGTTTTTATTCAATAATGTATTGCCATTTGCCTGTTATATCTGGCTATAGAAAATAAATCTTGGGTTATTAGATGAGGGTTATTCTGGGAGGGTGAGACATGATAAATTATACTAGGCTCTTGCAATAATTTACTTCTATGCTGCTACTACCATTTAGATTGTTTAAATGGATGTGTGGCTTGATATTGTATTAACTGACCTTTATGTTATATAGATCTTGAGGCTTGCTAGGGATCTTGGAGATTTTCTACTTGTTGGAATACACACAGATCAGACAGTCAGGTTGGCAACCTTTATATCTCTGCCTCCCCACTGTATTTACTTTTTAATTTTTTTTTGTACTTATTATCAGTGTTATCAATGGTGAATAGTGGCAACCCAAAAATCCACCATGGAATTAAGCCGTATGGCATTGTGGCAAAAGTAACATAAGTAAACTATTTTTTTAACATATCAAACTTTTTAAAAGTAGAACACATTCTCGAACTTAAATGAAATCAAAAGGTTAAAAAGGAAATACCAATAGAAAACATAATATAAATGGAAGCATGAGCTATATAAGCAAGCTGGAAAAAAAAACCTGGACAAGGAAGCATTTCAAACATAATATGTTGAGTTGCAGTCCCCTTCTTTTAACTACTTTGCTCTAGATTTCTGTCTTAAAAGGGATACATAGGCATTTGAGACCTCCCTCAATTGTTGCTGTAAATCTCTCTTAGCCTTGATGTCTTCCTCGGATAGACTTGTATTGGATGCTAGATCTTCCACTTCATTTAGCTTCTGTTGGATTTTCTGAATTCCTTTGTCATTAATGAACCCATAATCTTTACTCCATTGCCTTATGACATCTTTTAAGTACATCAGCTTGTTTTTGAGAACAAAACCCCCCCAACCCCCCTGCTGAGCACTACTCCAAGTCTCCCTCACCAATTTTTGATACCCTTTTTGATGAATCCACCAATCAGCTACCCTAAATGGCTTAGGACCCCAATCCACCAGCATAGTTTGCAAGATGGTTGGGCAATGATCAGAAAAGTTGTGTGGTAGGACATGTTGACATCTATCAGGCCAAGTAGACAGCCACTGGTCTGAAACCAGGAATCTATCAAGCCTACTCTTCACACTACCATTGGGCCTGATCCATGTAAAGCTACTACCAGCACTCTTAACTGGTTTGTTTGTTAGGGTTTATTTGTTTGTTTTCCTTTCATGGGGTTTGTTTGTTTTGTTTTCGAAGAATTTTTCTTAAGTGGTTCTTCCTATGGTCATCATGGCTTGAATAGTCAGCTTGTGCTGAAAGTCATGTGAATTGTGCAGTGTGCAAATGAAACAACTACTAGTACTATTGTAGACAAGTTTTCCTTCTCCATTACTCACGGAAAAAGCTAAACCCATTATCATTATGGTTCTTCTCTATTTGAATACTGGACAACCCTCATATTGTTGATAAAAGGCTTTAAATACACTGTGGCTAATTTCTGTATGGTTTTTTTTAGGGTTATCATTTACTACTGCTAATTGGCGTTGCTGTGGAAGCGCTTTGATTATATCTTTGAAGCCCCGAACTCAGGTATTTATATGTTTGATTCAAAAACTAATTTGAAATTGTTGTTGTATGCATTACTGGTATATTTGTAACTTATGCTATGCCTGTCTACATGACCTTTCTTTCATTGGACTGATATGTTCATGCCTTCTCTATATAAATGTTGTGATTGCCACTGCCCTTCTCTCTGTCTTCTATTATCTTTTTTTTTTATCAGCAAAATTATAATTTGTATTAATAACTGTGAGTACCAAAGGTACTAAATATACAAGGTAGAAACCAGCAGACTAGCAGAACCATAGGTCCTACGAATCAGGTGCCAATCTAAATAGAATACAATAACCCTGCACTGCTACCCTAATCAAAAAATGTTGTTGATAAATTACTAGACAAATAGTTGTAGGGCTGCGCAAAGCCTTTCTCCAGCTGTCTTCTCCGCAAATTCCCTTTAGTTGGGATTCTATCTTTGATCAATCGGCAAGCAAATGTTTTTTTTTATCAGCAAAGATAAATATATTATATTGAAATAAAGTACCAGAGGTACTAATTACAAAGGTATGGACTATTATATGTAGTACATAAGTAGTCTAATAGGTCTACTTGTGTAGTGTACAAGTATTTCTGAAACTATGTGCACTCCCTCTACAAAAACAAAAAGCCATGTCTAATATTACTTGACCACTGATTATAGTGGACTATGAAGTCCTTCTCAAATTGTCTAAGCCAAGTCCAAATTATAAAGATAGCATCTTCAAAAAGCCGATTAGTATCAAATTCTGCATTTGAAAACAAAATTCTGTTTCTGAGCTTCCATATAGACCATGTTACTGCCAACCACCAATACCTCCATCGTTTAGCCCTTAATCCTTCGATCTGGATAGAAATGTGCTGCATGAAGTGCTGTTGCGGGCTGAAGGGGAAAGCGCCTTTGATATTCATCCATGACATCGATTCCCACCAAATTGGTTGGATTTTTATGCAATGAATAAATAGGTGAGATTCATCTTCCATAGCTCCACTGCAGAAAGGGCAAAGCATATTGTTGATCTGTATTTTCCTTTTTCGCAGATTCTCCTTTGTGGGTAGTCTGCCCCTGCATAATCTCCAAGCGAATACCGCAATTTTGCTAGGTATCTTTGTCTTCCATAGTTCCATACTCCAATCCTCCTTCTGGCCACCAGCAATTTCCTCCCATATCAGATTGTAGGCGCTGCGAGTTGTGTAAATCCCTGATGAATCTCCTATCCACTCCCAAATGTCAATTTGTTGTTGCTGTATGCTTTGTGCTTCTACCTCCCTAAGGAAACTGATGGCAGTATCAATTTCATTGTCAAAAAGCAGTCTTCTCCAGGAAAAATTCCATTCCCAGCCCATGTCATTTTGAGTTCCCATCTGCCTAATGGTGTGATTCTGCTGTGAGGATATAATAAACAGCCCGGGGTACCTTTCTGCTAGCGACTCTTGTTGATTAATCCACTTATCTGTCTAGAATCTAACTTTCTCTTCATCCCCCACCTTCCACCTCATGTTATTTTGAATAACCAGTCCCTATTGAGATTGATTGAAAGCTTGTTTTAGATCCCTCCACCAAACAGATTGTTTTGTTGAATTTCCTGTTTCTTCAAGGTTCCTCCATCCACCATATTTGGAATTCAAAACTCTGGTCCACAGCTCACCATTTTCTTGCATTAATTGCCACTTCCATTTTCCAAGTAGTGCGAGGTTGAATGTTTCAATATCCTTGATGCCCAGGCCACCCTTTTCTTTTGGTAAACATACCGATTTCCATTTAATCCATGCAATCCTTTTGTGATCTAGTCCTCCTCCCCATAAAAAACTTCGTTGCAGGTTTAAAAATTTATCCGCTACTGATTTTGGCACCCTGAAAAAAGAAAAAAGGTAAATTGGATTTGATGT